>NC_043015.1:21186078-21211078 GCF_006345805.1 Octopus sinensis
ATGTATGTATGTATGTATGTATATACATACATACATACATATATATATATATATTATATATATATATATATATATATATATAGCCATAATGAATCTGGCAAAAGAGCTACAAATGAACATAACATTCCAGTCATCACACGATGCCACCCCCACCACCCTATCGCACAAACTCCCTTTGCTGCCATTAATAAACAAACAATCACCATTAACAATCACCAATACAGTCAAAACCAGTCACCATTATCGCCTCAACCTTTTTGCTCAATGCACAAGGCACCAGCCCTTCCACCGATGCCCAGAAATGGGATATCCAATTTATTGAGGACTGGGTTAATGGTAATCCACACCATACCCCTTTTTCCCTCCTCACAGTGACCCATCTCAATAACCTTCACGTGGAAGCTGAGATGAGAGTGAAGAATTTTACAGCCATCCATGCAGATCATGTCGGCAGAAGAAAGGGTGGGACCGCCATTTTCGTGCACGATACTTTTTCGGCTGAACCAATGGACGTATTTACAAACGGCTACTGTAAAGCAGCTTCTGTGTTTAGTAAAGCCAACAATTTAATAGTAGTTGAACTCTATAGGTGACTCCTAACTCCTTTCCTACGCTTCAAGGAATGTCTCGACAGTATTAAGTGTTTCGTTCATCAGTGTCATGCTGGCAACATATTAATGATGGGGGACTTCAATCTTCCCAGTGTTGATTGGTCCACAAACAGTTTGAAACCAATTTTTTCACCTCAACCCTTGATAAGGAAGCAATCGAACTGATTTTTGATTTCATGGATGAGCTTTTCCTGACCCAACTTGTTCGTGAACCAACAAAGTGTGACAAAAACACTTTGGACCTATTGTTCAGTAACCACACTGACATTATCCTCAGTATTGCAGTGGAAAAACACCAGTACTCTCAGACCATGGCACGGTTCTCTGCGACCTGAGATTCTACCACCCAAAGATCAAATCCAGTAGCATCTCTCCAGTCCATCCATTTGACACTATGGATCTTCATAACGCAGACTGGGTTGCGATCAATCATGATCTTTCACAAGTTGATTGGGCCTTCGCGCACGCACACACTCCCACTAACATAAGCATATCATGGCATACATTTGTAGATACTATGATAAATATATGCGTAGAACATACTCCATTAAGATCAGTATACAAATCTAAGTGCATAATTCCTAGAAATAGAAGAGTAATTATCAGAAAAATAAAATGAATTAACAAGAAAATCAATCAACTTAAATTCTGCCAGTAGCAACGCACCCATTCGACTGCCATTGCTTCACTCAAATCGAAAAACACGACCACCAAAAAAGCATGATGACCATCATTAGCAGCCAAAGACAGCTGAATAGAGTTGGGCCACCGAGAAAACAAGACACTATCTCAAAATGTTCTTTCCTTTTGTAAAAAAAAAAGCAACATAGAGACAGCTTCCACTGTTGGTCCTCGGGTTGATGAGAACTACACTCTACATGATGTCTTCAGTAATGTTAATGCGGTTGATGTGGCTAGTATCAGTGATGTAAACCCTCAACTAACCACATCTGACATAACTTTTAGTGCTCCTGATATCCTAACAGAAATAGATAAGATCAAGCACAACTCGGCAGAAGGTCCTGATAAGTTCCCGGTCACTGTCCTGAAGATGTGTCGACATCAACTTGCACCCCCTCTAGCTGAGCTCTGCAGAAACTCACTTGATGCAGGCTACATTCCTCATCATTTTCTATCCCAGTCTGTTGTTCAAGTCTTCAAAAAGGGAAACAAATCTCTTGCAGTGAACTACCGTCCAATTTCACTCACTTCTCATATCATTAAAGTATTTGAAAGAGTGGTGAGATCGCGAATAACCGACTTCCACGAAGACAACAATCTGCTGAACCCCAACCAGAATGGTTTCTCTGATGTCAGGGAATGGCTGTCGCAGCTTTTGTACCATTTTGATGAACTCTTAAAGCGTTGGGAGAAGACTCCAACACTGACGTCATATGTCTTGATTTCAGCAAGGCTTTTGACAGAGTGGACCACAAAATCCTGCTGAAGAAAATTTTCATCATTGGAGTCCGTTGAAAGCTGCTGCAGTGGATAAAGTGCTTCGTGACAAACAGAGCTCAACAGGATGTGTTTGAGGGAATACGATCCAGCTAAGCCAAAGTCAGAAGTGGTCTCCCGCAAGGTACTGTGTTGGGCCCGTTCCTCTTCATTATTTACATCAATGACATAGGAGATGTCATCAGACATTTTACATTGAAAATCTTTGTAGATGATTCCAAACTTCAGAAATCCATAACCGGCATGGGAGACGGAACATGCCTTCAGTCATATCTGTTTGCTATTGTGCAATGGGCGGTAAATATGCTTTTAAATGAAGATAAGTTTGATTTGATCCACTTTGGAAAAGAGGGAACTCTGAAATTACCATACGCGCTTCCCTTGAGCAACTCCCTAGTGTCATCCAACAACACAAGAGACCTTGGAGTAATTGTTGATAACAATCTAAGCTGGAGTTCCCACATAAACAGCAAGGTTGACTTGGCCCGCAAGATATGCTCCTGGATTCGGAGAACTTTTCAGTCTAGAGATGCCTGCACCATCATCCATCTGTACCCTAATTTTGCCCGATTCCTCCTTGAATACTGTTGCCCACTGTGGTCTCCCCATACGAAGCAACTCATTCTGAAAGTAGAAGCACTCCAGAGGTCAATAACAAGAAATATAGACAGCATGAGAGACATTGATTATTGGAGTCGGCTAAAAAAACTCAATTTCTGCTCTCTTCAACGTCGCCGGGAGCAGTACATCATGTATGTTAAGTGGAAAATATTCCATCAATATTGCACAAATGATGCTGACATCAGTTTTAAAATCCATTGGTCCCCGTGCTATCCGCCCTCTACAAAAATCGAACTCGGTACACATAGTAACATTATGTCACAATTATTTTACTTCAACCGGACAAGCTCTCTTTAATACCATACCAAAATACGTCAAAACGGAAACGGATCTCATAAAATTCAAATGTTCATTGGACAAATTTCTTCAAAAAATCTTATTAAAATTCATGTCCGGCTAATCGTTGAGTGGACGTTGGTGATGCCTTGGCAGAGGTTTGAACTCTCTGAGTGCTCTTGTTACCTCCACCTTAGCGAAGACGAAGGTATTGTTTTCAGTTGTGTTTGTCCATGGTCAATATAACCCAAGAACCACTGAATTGATTCGGATGAAACGGGGCTGCTGATACTTGATGCTAATATGGAAAAACTTTGGCGGGAAGTTCTCCATGAATTCCATCAGTATTTTACCAATAATAAAAACGCCATATATATTCAATTCAATTCTTGAAAATGAATGTGTGAAGTCTAGAAACGTCGGATTTGGATTTAATCACCCCTGTCTTCTAAGCCAAGTATAACATATTGATAAATAAAAACTGAAAACTCTAAACTGAAAAAGAGAAAATCACTTGAACAAACAGCATATTTGTGTGTGTGCGTGCGTGCGTTCGTGTGCGTATGTATATCTGACCAAAAACTACTTACTCATTTCGTCTTTTATTCGCAATTTATAATACACCAAATTTCATTAATATGTAAGTTTTATCTAAAAAACTGGTTTACCTTTTCTGAATGTGTTTATTGATTTATGTGCAGGAATAAATGAATTAGATAAGGGAATCTGTTTGCGTTAACTTGAATCTTTTGCACTGAGTGATCGGTCATATATCGTGGTACAGATTTAAATTCTGTTCTTGTTATTCAGTCGCTTTGGTGTGTAAGTTTCGATGACATCTACCAGTTTAATATGAACAATAGTTCAAAACAGCACTGAAACAATTTGTGATCGAATGAAGAAAGTATTGAATACAAATGCAGAAAGCCCTGGCTTTATAGGTTTGTCTACCATTTTAAAGGGTCGTAAAACTGGAGTAAAGAGGTTGAAATTAAACTCATGTTTAATGACGACATATGAATTAAGCTGTTTACAACTTATGCTATTTTCATTTGTCACCCATCAAGTTTAAGTTATTAGCCGAAGTATACACTTGAGAAGTCCAAGAAGCAGGTATGTTAACAAAGATTCATCAATAGACTATCATCATCATCACAGTCATCATCCGGCGGTGTGGCTCACCCTGACCAGTTAGTCTTATTGATCTTTCGATAATTGGATGTCTTATCTGTCCATGGCATGATTATAGATAACAACAGTAGCTCAGTATCTGAACTGGTTGATCCTGGTCGTAGATAATTATCGCTATGGGCTCTGTGTGGGCAGTCATCTAAAAGTTTTTGTTCATCTTGATGCTGACATAAGTTCCTTGTTTTTCCTGGTGAGAAGGAGGCATAATGCACCACTTATTCCTTCGAAGTTAGGAATATTCAGCCTTCGAAACATATGTCGAGAATAAAGGAATTTTGTTAAATCGTCGTTCAACTCCATTCTTTCATTTATTTGTATTTAAAAAAACACACAAATTTCCACACGAAAGCACGTGATCTCTGCCCTTGGCATGTAGCTTCAACTGTGTTTTTCTGACGTGAATTTGCTACCCAGGTATCGGTTAACCGAATTATCCATAATAAGATAATTCATTCAACTACTCAAATATATATATATATATATATATATATATATATACACACATATTATATATATATATATACGTGGTTCCGGGTTCAGTCCTTCTGCGTGGCACCTTGGGCAAGTGTCTTCTACTATAGCTTCGGGCCGACCAAAGCCTTGTGAGTGGATTTGGTAGACGGAAACTGAAAGAAGCCCGTCGTATATATCTATATATATGTATGTGCGTGTATGTTTGTGTGTCTGTATTTGTCATCCTAACATTGCTTGACAACCGATGCTGGTGTGTTTATGTCCCCGTCACTTAGCACTTTGGCAAAAGAGACCGATATAATAAGTACTGAGCTTACAAAGAATAAATCTCGGGGTTGAGTTTCTCGATTAAAGGCTGTGCTCCTGCATGGCCGCAGTGAAAGTGACTGAAACAAGTAAATATATATTATATATATATATATATATATATATACACACATATTATATATATATATATACGTGGTTCCGGGTTCAGTCCTTCTGCGTGGCACCTTGGGCAAGTGTCTTCTACTATAGCTTCGGGCCGACCAAAGCCTTGTGAGTGGATTTGGTAGACGGAACTGAAAGAAGCCCGTCGTATATATCTATATATATGTATGTGCGTGTATGTTTGTGTGTCTGTATTTGTCATCCTAACATTGCTTGACAACCGATGCTGGTGTGTTTATGTCCCCGTCACTTAGCACTTTGGCAAAAGAGACCGATATAATAAGTACTGAGCTTACAAAGAATAAATCTCGGGGTTGAGTTTCTCGATTAAAGGCTGTGCTCCTGCATGGCCGCAGTGAAAGTGACTGAAACAAGTAAATATATATATATATATATATATATATATATATATATATATATATATATACATATACTTGTATATCTATCTATCTATCTATCTATCAATCTATCTATCTATCTATCTATCTATCTATCTCTATCTATCTATCTATCTATCTATCTATCTATATATATATTTAAATGTATTTATGTATGTATATGTTTATTTGTATGTGTTTGTTCCCCCGCCATCACTTGACAACTGATGCTGGTTTGTTTACATCCCGGTAACTTATCGGTTCGGCAAAATAGCCCGCTAGAATAAGTACTAGGCATACAAAGAATAAGTCCTGGGGTGGATCTGTTCGACTAAAGGCGGTGCTCCAGCATGACTTCAGTCAAATGACTGAAACAAATAAAAGCATAAAAGAATAAAAGAATATATACATACACACACATATACGTGTATATATACATATTTGTACGAATATATATATATATACTCAATTCCAGTAACACACACACTCGTGTATCTAGAGACGTGTGTTTATGTGGATGAATTTTAAACTATAGTTCTTCACAAATAGTTTGATGCTAATAATACATATTACTCAATATGCTGAAAAATATAGTTATTGATTACTATATTTTACTTAAATATCACTAGTGGCTTATGACTTAGTTTCATGCCGACGAAGTAATTGTCTGCCGAATAATGAAAAAAAGAATCTAATTGAAATAAATGCTATTACGTAGAGTTTGCGATTGATGTAACTTGTTGTAAACATCCTGTTATATATTGTAGGAAAAAATATTTCGATGTATTTTGAGCGGACATTTTTACTGAGGTAGCATTGCATCAATAACATTTTGTGTCGATGTTAATGTAATGTAAACATCTTTTTGACTAAGTGGTAACACTCCCAGATAAATCTTGAACGAAACGTTATATAATATGTTTCATATAATGGACGGGGAAGTAGAAAATACTTTAGCAAAGAGACGTAAGCTGTATACCTTGGAAAGACGACGGATGGAGCAGAGAAAGTAATCCGAGTCTAGTAAAACAATATAGATTCAGCACAGTTGGGGAGCTTATACTGTTCCTAGCTTCTAATGGTGATGCCGAGTGAGTAACTAAGCTACAGGTATTCTCATTGACCATCACTGCGATATGGTTCGGATGGAAGGAGGAATATTGCTCCGAATGTGTCGAAATTATTATATCGTCCAGTCATCATCTGATAAAGGTAATATTTTGCAGTGGAATTCGTATGTAAGATATTTTTACTTAAGTATACCGACAATAACATACAGGGAAACATGAACAGAAAAGTAAAAATGTAGACACAAACAGTACATATTTCAAACTGGTATACTTTCATATACAGACGATACCGAGTTGCTAATACCTAACAAGTCGAAACTGAACTTAAAGGATTAATATGGGAAAATATGAAAAAGTTTTATTAAATAACTAACTACTAAATGTTTGTTTAAAATGTGCTTAAATTAAGGGCTGTATGCCTATTTACAATTACGTGTGTGATTGTGTGTATCTATATAGAAATATGTGTGAACATATCGTATCCGCAGCCAAGCGTCAGAGTCGTGTCTAATCTAATTCTATATTTTCACTAAAAATAAAGTTAAAATATTTACAAAAATTCTTTTATCAGACTTCCATTTCAGTGAATTCGTGTATCTTTTCAATAGATGTGTGCGAGTGTTCCATAAATGCCTCTGGTGTTGATACAGCTGTGTTTTGTTTGAAGTATAAAAATAAAAATATGAGGAAGATTAATCTATCAGTAACGTAGTTAGTGACTCAACTATTGCGGGAGAAGGGAAGGGCGAACGTTATCGGGAAAAATATGGTAGAAAATATGATAGAATGGAACTAAAGTAGAAAGGTTAGAAGGTAAAATGAAAAAATATCAGCTGTCTCTGCTTTGGTAAGGTCAGGGATGAGTTTTTCAATTGCGTAAAACGTATTTTCCTAAATATCTGCATTTCTGCATACTTCTGAGCTGGTGTAGCAGTTTTTGATATGAAGGCCGTGACAAGTTTGCCTTTTCTATTGTGCACACATGGCAGATTTTGCTTTGGATTATGTAGAATCCGTCTTTCTACGATTCTCCTCTTGTTTCTGTTGTACGATTCATTTACTTGCAGGATATATATGCAGCTGGACAATTTTGAGATGTTCTTTTGAAATATAAATGTGCGACTATAAAATCTTTTTAAAACTTCTCTTCTAACATGTCTATTTTATGCATACATATTATATCTTGGTTGGATTCAATAGAAATAACAACTGCCTCATAAAAGATTCACTCTACGTTACAGAATATGCTTAGTGGACACGAATTTATTTCCCGCTAATGTGTATGCCTTCAGTTGTGTTGAAGCAGTATATTGTTCACGTTTGGGTTGAAAAGTTTTCTTAGTGAAACAATCCTATAATGTTATATACATTCTCGCTCTCACACGATTCAATATTTATTTCGAAGAAACCTGTTCAGCTCACTCCCACAAATAAATCGATTGCACATACTCATGCGAGAATCATGATGCAAACCGAAAGGCAAATCCCGATACACCACGGTAATATTTTGTGAGGCAGAATTAACCGCAATAAAATGCAGCTTCGGAGTCTCATGAAAATGTTATATAGGTACGATAGACAGAAAGTGTAAACAAAGATTATATAATCCTACATCTTTCAGGCAGAAAAACAAACAAAATTTGCCTTCTGCATATGGAGAGTGTAAAATGCTTTAGCATGAAATATTTAGTGGAAAACAATTGAAAGATCCAAACTATGTATAATTCGATGCAAAAGTAGTGGTGTCTAAAGAAAAAAAGAAGAAAATTTTGAAAATAATTTAGTAGCCAAAACCCTTATTTAAACACTTCATTTAGAACACCTACTGTGCAAAGAAGAAACAACCCACTTCGTCAATGTAAAATCCTACGAATTCACAAACATGAAATATCGTTTCTCTATCAATTTGCTTCAAATTTCCACTTTACTTTTTCACATTTCCTTTATTCCTTTCTTGCTCATATTTTTACCCTAGAATATCAATCTATATTTTACAATATCATAAATACTGTTACGATTTCAAACGATTAATTCCACATTACATCTATGTCTGCCGTAGATTATAAACAAATGAAGTTCTTTCCACTTTCTCCAAAATCACAACTTCTGTGTGAAAGGTTGTCAACTTAGGCAAGATCAAAATCATCAAAAATCATTTCCAAATATTGGACACAATTTCCTATCGGCATGTGGCAATAAACAAGCGTAGAATGAATAGTTGACAAAGAAACGCAAGGTATCCCTCTTGGTATGTTCACTTGCGATGAATTTTCAATAAGAATGCATTGCTGTGCACGACATTATCGAGTGTTACATAATTTTTGAGTACGGATATTATGCTATTTAGCAAGCATGGTATGCTATACATTCCTGCAAACATAGATACATAGATACATAATACATACATACATACATACATACATACATACATACATACATACATACATACATGGTGGTTTCCCCCTCGTTATCGAGTATGGCCATTGCGCGAAGCTTAATCAATGTTGTTATCGTGAAATGCCTGTGCAAGAAGATTTTTTTAAAGTGAGGAAAGGCTGTGCAGTGAGGCAATCCCACTCACTAAGCAACAGCAGCCATAATCCGAAAAGAAGAACAAGTCAACATCATCGGTAACCACTGAGCCGCAGGTTTTATGTCGCAGTTATCCCAGTTACCTGAGTTACCTTCTCCTACAAGGATGCCCTAACAAAAGCTAGGAGTCCTTCACTCCCAATGGTTTAACCGCGCGATCGGGTATTCAGTCCCATTATTTCTATGTTCCCGCGCATGATACAGGCTTAAGACATTTATTGGATGGCCGTAGACTATCAAGAGTTCCTCCGCCGTTTGACGGGTTTTGTTTTTCATCCCGCAGGGTGTCCAATAAACACCGCTCATCTTCGTGCACCTCAGGAATAGTTACCTGATTAGCACCACCAACCAAACAATTTTATAGAGAAATGCACTTCATAAAGTTTTCTTTAGAGTAAAATATCTCGTGAGACACATGCTCATTAAACCATCGAATACACCGTATCTATCCTCTGATCATGCCGGTTTAGCCGCCGACGACCCGACCATGCAACAGGTTGTACTGGGTTACATGTTACCAGTAGCGCTCGAAAGTGACCTGACATACATACATTCATACATACATAGAGAACATTTATGGAGAATTATTATGGAACTTACAGCTCTTGTACCCTGACTATAAATTCTTTTTTGTACTTACCATCACAAGTGCATTAGGTTGTGTACCAACGAATTGGCACAAAATCCTAGAAAACACCGGTTTCACGGCAAAAGAAATTGACGCGGAATTTAATGGTAGTACTGTGAAGATTTGTGACGCATTGTGTATGCATGGACAGTTCAACCAAGAGACCATTTCAACCACATATATACAAACACCAAGAACTCTATTAACAGAAAAACACTTGTCCTTTGTTGGCAACTGGTTTGAATTCTCCCATGAACTTAAATTAAGCTCAAGGAAAAATCATACATACATACATTCATATATATGCGATGATATATATTTGGAAGATCTTAGAGGGATTAGCCCCCAGTTTTGGAATTGATAGCTATACTATTCCTCATAAGGAACGGCACTGCATCATACCAAAGATACCGTCTAAAATAAGGACACAGTACTGAGTTTCAAGGGCCGGCAATTGTTCAAACTCTTGCCAGGCAACCTTAGAGATCTAAATGGTGTTGATGTGGAAGTTTTCATGGAATGTGTGGACAGGTTTCTATTTAAGATACCAGATGAACCCACATAGCGGCAGGAGTCACAAAGGCTCCATCCAACTCGCTACTTCACCAAAAACAATATCGGAAACAACACCGAGTAACTACTGGTGGTGCAGCACCATGACCTCAGCCCTGGGCTGAAACCAGTAAAATATAAAAAATAAACCATACATACATATGAAAAGAGAAAACTGGAAAACTTTTTTGGTGTTATTTATTCTGTATTATGTGTTTCTTCTTTAATGAGTAGTTAATTTATAATAAGAATTCTCCAATATTTAAAAGTATTTAACAATATTGTGTTAAATATACTTTGGTACACTGGATTATGCTGATGTGCTTCATGAGAACACTGGTTGGATTATAACCCTATCTACATCCATTCATACATATACATATTTTAGTATATATATATATATATGTATATATGTATAAATATATATATGTATATATATATATATGTAAATATATATATATATGTAAATATATATATATATTATATATATATATATATATATATATATAATATATATATATATATATATTATATATATATATATAATAATAAATATTGAGACACATATATGTATGTATATCCTTGTACACCCAGACACTCTACACTACAGACATTCATATATAAATATACATGATATAAGTGGGACATTTTGACAGATAAATTGTAAAGTATGTAGACAATCAGAAAAAGTGTGTGGAGGAAAGAGACGAAGACAGGGAGAGGAAAGGTGAGAGAGAGAGAGAGAGAGGAGAGAGAGAGAGAGAGAAAGGGGGATGATGGAGAGACAAGCAGATTGATAGATTTAAGATGCAATATACTACCTGTACATTTCGCTATAACAAACTAAATTGAAAAGTAACAGCCAGAAATTTTAATAAACACTGACAGTCGTAAAGATCTTCTAGTCTAAGAGTTGTCATTAATTCTGGCCTTATGGAAAGATATTGTTCTATTGTTCACTGATATAGGAAATACCAATAGCCTGCTGGCAAATTTTGGGACGAACTGACCTTTACAGGTCATTGAAAATTTCTGCTTCCAGGAAAGATTTACAATGAGTGGCGAATGTGTAAGACTGTTGCAATATTTGAGATTTGGTCAGGAGAAAGAGAGAAGGGAAAAGGGAAGTGGAAGTAATTGAGAAATGAGATAGAGTAATAGAGAAAGAAGGAGAAAGAGAGATAGAGAGAGAGAGAAAGTTTATGGGAGTGACGAACTGACTATATATATATATATATATATATATATGAGAAAGATTAGCAGAGAGTTTAAGACAGTATAATAAATATGAAATGCCATTAAGAGAGTGAGAATAAAATATAGATGCGCGCTCGGACAGACAGACAGACAGATACACACACACACACACAGAAGCACACACAGAGACACACTCACACACACACATACACTCAGAGTGAGTGAGAGAGACAGTGTTAGAGAGAGTGTGTGAGGGAGAGCACGAGAGAAAGCTACAGATGTCTATAGATATATACATAAACACACACACACATACACACACATACATACATATACACATACATGCACACACATACATAGATATCAATGTTACACACATGTATTATATATACATATGCATACATATATATATGTGTGTGTGTGTGTGTGTGTGTGTGCGTGTATGCATGTATGTGCGAACACGCCAGAGAGATTTATATGAGATTGTGATTATGTGAACAAACATATTGGATATAAAGAATATCGCCGTACAAAACATAAGTTTTCTGAGAAAGCCGAGATGGCAGCAAGGTTTCAATTTCCGGCTGATGATGCTTTATAACATTCCAGTTTATATACTGTAGACTATTTTAAAACACTGTATTTTTCAGATTTCTTCCGTTATCCTATGGCATATTTGTAGCCTGTGAAAAACTCTACACGTATAGAGTACATTATTCTCATGTAGGGTTTCCTTGCATGTTGATCATGACGGCCTGATATATAAATTTACGTAAGATTAATATTTCCGCTAGAAGCATGTATCTATGTACATGCAAATCATATAATACCTGCGTGCATTTCTTAGATACTTTGGTTTATTTTTCACCGTTTCTCACGTGCTATTTTGCGTTTAATTAATTCAATGTTTTATAATGCATATGTATCATTTATACAGATATTTATATGTGTTTGTTTTATCTCTCTCTTTCTCGCTCTCGCTCTCTATATATTTATACACACATATATGTGCGTGCGTCTGTGTGTATATTTATATATACATACATACATACATACATATATATATATATATATATATATATATATATATATATATATATATATATATATACATACATACATACATATATATATATATATATAATATATATATATATATTAACATTTATTAATATCTATCTTCACACAGCCTGGGCGGAAAATCTATAGATATATTCAATAGTGCATCGTAGCATCACGTCAAATAAAAATAAATTGGAGAGCGCTTCTGAGTAAGAATGTGAGCAAAAGACGCCGAGGAAATTTCAAATTAAATTGGCTTATATAATGTAAACTTAATTCATATTAGCTTCAGTTTTATTAACTGTGGCCTTGAGAGAGAAAATAGCTTACTCATAATCTCCATAAATACTAACACACTACAGGAAGACACATTTAATTCAGGAAAGAGCTGAATCTATTTACCGAATTCGGCAACAACTTTCTAAATAAACGTTTTAAAATAGTTAAAATTTAAATCTTAGCATTAATTGTAATAACAAAATACCGCAATAGTAACGTATCTATTCATTCCCAATATGTTCTTGCAGATTTGAGCGTGGATACCGGACCACTATTGTTTGTCATCGTTGGAGACTATCTCCCCTATGTAGAAGATGCGTGTTCATAATACACCCATCTCTGGGGGTTAGGAGGACTCTGAGATATCGCGGTGTTTCGACCTTATTTTGTGTCTCCTCGGTGCAAGCTAAATCCAACGCATGAGTTTAATTTAGTACAGGCTCTTGTTTAGAGAAATCAGCAAACAAATTGTTTGCTGATTCATGCTGATATCAGCTATACAGGTAAAGCATGAATAAGAGCGAGAATCCAAGTGGTAATGTACTTATTGCTCTCAACCTGTTCTGGCACATTCGAACGTAAATATCTGGTCGCTGTTTTTTTCCCGCTCATCTTCGTGCACCTCAGGAATAGTTACCTGATTAGCACCACCAACCAAACAATTTTATAGAGAAATGCACTTAATAAAGTTTTCTTTAGAGTAAAATATATCGTGAGACACATGCTCATTAAACCAGCGAATACACCGTATCTATCCTCTGATCATATGTTCACTGCATACGTTGAAATGTGTTCATAATTTCTGATGCACTCCTGACTCTGTTTCTGAGAATGGATAGGGTATGTCGCATTCTTAAATGCGTCGAAGTATCATCAAAGTAAAGGCAAAGAAAGAAGGAATTTACAGTTTTGTTTCATTTCTTCACACAGCTCTCAGTGAGATTGGTATATAACAATAGGAGTAAAATTAGTGTTACAATTTGTAAACAATTTTATGAGCAGACTTGATATTCTCAAAGATAAGTTTGAGAGCGTGAATAGCCGTTATATCTGAAAATAATCAGAATGTATATCGACTCCTGCGATGGTGAGAGGTATTCAAATTCATTTGCTTCTGGTTTTGTTACGATGTTGTCTAACTTTTCATAACGGTAAGTCAAAATTTCAATTTCTTAATTATTCGTGATATGGTACACAAACACACACACGCGCACACACACACACACACACACACACACACACACACACACACACATACACAACACACACACACACACATACACACACACACACACACACGCACATACATATGTATGTGTGTATGTTTAAGCATGTACATGTAATATATATGTTGTACAACAAAATCTCTTGATCTATTAAACTTTTCTCCGCCTCTAGAGGATGTATTATAATTACCGAATGGCAATTAAAATCAGCGCTACTTGAGGAAGGGCGATAATTTTAGGAATCACCAAAACTTACTAATCGTGATAAAAATATAGTTTCTAATAACGGCTCGATTTAATCATTGGGGAAAAGGACAGTCTTTTGGCCTGGAGATATGAGTGTTTCCGGCTCAGTTGCTTTCAACAATACATCGGTTGCCCGTCCTTATCTCCAGGAGTCAAAACTATGTAGTAAAGAACTATAACCCAGGTAATCTGCATAATTTACATATAACTGAGAGTTGCCAGTGGCATATATTTGTATAACTTGTTAGTTGACATTGCGGTATATCTCTATGTTATTCAAATACATGTCTCTCGTCCCTTCGAGCTATATTTCTTCGCAAATTCATATACATATCTATCTGTTTATCTATCTATATATCTCTCTGTCTGTCTGTTTGTCTGTCATTCGATAGATATATACAGGAATTAGATTAGAAATGGTTTTCGGATATTTGCGTAAATATCCGTGTTTATTAAATAGTAATAAAGTAATTTTCCGTCAGCTTTTGGTCTTCTCTTTCATAAACTCATGAAGATTTTCAGCAATACAATTTCCTGTGGACATTTGTTGTGTCTAAAAAGCTGCATTAAACTGATTTTATGTCCTTTGTTTTCTTAGTTCTGCGTATAGGCACATGGCTGCGTGGTTTAAAGAGGTCGTTTTGCAATCTTGTACTTTCGACTTCATTTCTACTGTGTGACACTGTGGCCAAGCGTCTTGTACTACAACCTAGGGCCAAGGAATTTTGTAGCTGAAAACTATGGGGAAGCCGTCGTCCAAATCTATCTATCTATCTATCTATCTATCTATCTATCTATCTATCTATCTATCTATCTATCTATCTATCTATCATCTATCAATTCATCTGTGTGTGCGTGTGTGTGTGAGTGCGTGTGTGTGTGAGTGTGTGTGTGTGTGTGTGTGTGTGTGTATTTCTGTTTTTCTACATCTCTACTGCGTTGGCAATCCGTTATGATTTGTTTGCATTCCTGTAACTTAGCAGTTCAGCACAGCAGACGACAGAATATGTACAAGGCTTAAATATATAAATACTGCGGTTGATCTGTTCGGTTAAGACTCTTCAAATCGGTGCTCTTGTGAAGATGCAACCCAATGACTGAATCATATAAAATGTTTAAAAGGAAAAAAAAAAGAAACAGAAAGTAAGAAAAAAGAAAAACGAAGAGAGAATTGAAAAGTTCTCCTCTTACCTCTTCACAGAAACAGATATTGCGAATAGATATTAAATAAAATCTACGTTTGCACTTAATATAAGATGAGAAGAGAAAGTTTGAGAGCAGATTCAATGTCAGAGCACAAATAATAGGAATTTAGATTCTGTTGATTCATTTGAGTCTATGGAGAATATTTCTAAGTCGAATTCTTCTAGGCATTGTTTTTGAAATTTATTGTAAAATTCTAAAACTCTATTCAATTACTTATAATTTAATAATCACAAAGGTAAATCTAAATTTAATTTCAAAAGTATCTTCGGCAAGGTATTTGATCATTTCTGTCTGTCTGTCTATCTATCTATCTATCTATCTATCTATCTATCTATCTATCTATCTATCTATCTATCTATCTATACACACACACATACACACATATATATATATATTATATATATATATATATATATATATATATATATATATACATATACATACTCGCACGCGCACACATGGACACGCACAGATATAAACATATACACACATTCATACATGCACACACATATATACATGCACACACATATATACATACATACATACATATACATATATATATATATATATATATATATATATATATATATATATATTATATATATATATATATATATATATATATATATAGTTGTGGAGGCGCAATGGCCCAGTGGTTAGGGCAGCGGACTCGCGGTCGTAGGATCGCGGTTTCGAATCCCAGACCGGGCGTTGTGAGTGTTTATTGAGCGAAAACACCTAAAAGCTTCACGAGGCTCCAGCAGTGGATGGTGGTGATCCCTGCTGTACTCTTTCACCACAACTTTCTATCACTCTTACTTCCTGTTTCTGTTGTACCTGTATTTCAAGGGGCCGGCCTTGTCACTCTCTGTTTCACGCTGAATATTCCCGAGAACTACGTTAAGGGTGCATGTGTCTGTGGAGTGCTCAGCCACTTACACGTTAATTTCACGAGCAGGCTGTTCCGTTGATTCGGATCAACCGGAACCCTCATCGTCGTAACCGACGGAGTGCTTCCATGCATATATATAGTTATCTATCGGTGTATGTATGTATGTATGCATCGATATATTGTTTTTATTTATTCACATACGTTCATACATACTATATAAATGCACCTCTAAAAACAAATAGAGACACGCACACATACATATACATGCACGCTTTTCTACATATGTACGTATATTTGTACTGGGTTCAAAACTTTACTCATTTCATATATATTAAATTTTGCAGTCAAATAAACAGGCAAATAAAAAACAAACACATTTCGAATGAACATGGGCACATAGTCATCAGATACTGTAGCATGGGGTTAAGTGAATGGTCCGAAGATGGAAGAATGAGGAAAAATTGGGGGAAGAAAAAAATAAATAAACCTTACAATTTTATATTGTAAAATCTGCAAAAAGTATTTCCAGTTGCTGAAGAAATTTCAAGAAATTGTACACGAATGGTGCTGATATAATGTATTCAGTTATGATCCGGCAATGAAACGTAATAGAGTGTTCTGATACATTTATGTTACTATTACTATAGGTGCTGTATATATAAATATAGAGACCCCCCATCGGTCATGCCTAATCGTAGGATTGCACCTAGAAAGTTACCCTCCGAGGTACATGTCCGGGCAAAGTTGTTAAGGGAAGACCAGCTGTCGGACATGCATACCGGCCTCCTCTCTCCACGCCACCAGTGTTATCCAAGGGAAAGGCAAAGGCCGATACAGCTGGACACCTGTGACGTCGCAACTCATTTCTACAGCTGAGTGAACTGGAGCAACGTGAAATAAAGTGTCTTGCTCAAGAACACAACACGCAGTCCGGTCAGTGATTCGAACTCACAACCTCACGATCGAAGCTCTAACCACCGAGCCATGCGCATTCACATATATAGATATATGTATATATGTATGTGTATATATATATATATTATATATATATATATATATATTATATATATATATATATATATGATAATAATATTAGGGAGTAAATCCAAACTTACGGGAAAAATTAGATTTAGGATTAAATCAAATTCACAGTATAAATATAAATATAAATTATATTAGAGATAAAACCACTATTAGGCAAATCAAACAACGAAAACATAAACGAAAACATAAAAATAAATATAATTAATATAATATACAAAATATATAAAATATAATTTTTAATTTATATTTATAAATTTTTATTTTTTATTTATTTTAAAAATATTTTTAAAATTTAAATTAAAAAATTTTTAAACTTTTAATTTTTTAATATTTATATTTATTTATTTATTTATTATTTTTAAAAATAACTCTCAAACAGTTATTAAAGAGTTTAATATAATATAGTAAGTAAAACCACTACGTACGTGTCATGGCCATAACCCAATTCGAATTACAATAATTTAAATTCAATTAAAAATTCTAATTATAATCATAGTCAATCTTCAGGTTAAGATAATAGTTAAATAAATAAGCAAATATATTTAAACAATATTTTTCAAGAAATAAAATAATAAATAAAATAATATAATAATATAATAATATAATAATATGATAATATAATAATAAAATAAATATAATAATAAAATTAAAAATAATAATAAATAAATAAATAAATATAAATATTAAAAAATTAAAAGTTTAAACATTTATAAATTTAAAATTTAAAAAATAACAAAAATTTATAAATATGAATTAAAAATTTTAAATTTAAATAATTTAATTTTAAATTTTATATTTTATATATTTTGTATATTATATAAATTATATTTATTTTTATGTTTTGGTTTATGTTTTTCACTGTTTGATTTGCCTAATAGTGGTTTTATCACTAATATAATTTTTATATATATGTATATGTATGTATATATATATATATATGTATATATATATATATGTATATTTAAGTATATATATATATATATATATATGTATATATATATGTATGTACGTATATATGTATGTATATATGTATAAATATAATCGGCTGTACCGTTCGTCTTTGTTCGGCTTCAGCAAATTATATTTCTGATATACTCTACTGACGATTCGAAAATACTTATGTAAGTAAAACTACATAATCTATTAACGATGAAACAATTGTATAGAGTTAACCTATTTTTTCGTTATTTTTCATTTGTCCTGCTCGCTTACATTCTTGGCGTTTTGAATTAATTCTTGAGAACAATTCTTTAGTGGCGGATTCCCTTTGCGGATCTATATCTAGCGTTAGAGTGACCACATGGTGGACTCTCTCTTATTATTTGTATATATATATATATATATATATATATATATATATATATATATATATATATATATATATATATATATATATATATATATATATACTTTATTTAAAGCAGCAGAAAATTCTACAAAACCTGTTACTCTGAGTTTCACAGTAGGGTAAAACCCTGAAAGCCTCAAGTGTTTGTAGAATACGGTCGGTGTGTAAGTACCAAATCTAATTTCAACCTTACGTCCAACTTAGTGTTGGTTTAGATGTGGCGCAGGTATAAAAATCAGATCAGTGATGGGATTTAAATTTTTGCGACTACTATTGGGGTAGAATTTTATTGATGTATTCATGTATTACATCATAACAAATAATTCACCATACATAATCTATCAATTACAAACACACATACACAAACACATACACAGTCTCTCACACACACACACACACACGTATGCGAACTATTTATAGAAAGAAAGGGGGATAGACAAAGGGAGAGGGCAAAGCAAGGATGGCTGTGTTGTAAGAAGCTTGCTTTCCAACCATATAGTTCCGGGTGACAATTTTGGCAAGTGTCTTCTACTATAACCCTGGGGCCGAACAAAATCTTATGAGTAGATTTGGTGGGCGGAAACTGAAAGAAGACCGTCATATATATATATATATATATATATATATATATGTATATATGTGTGTGTGTGTGAATGGAGCGGTGACATTCTGGAAACACCAAGAGACTGCTATAGTAGTCTATTAAAGACTACTATAAAAAAGCACCAATATTAGGAGCAAGGGAGAGTTCTTGGTGCAAAGGATCCGTGACTCAATAGAGGAGGATCGCTTGGTGAAGACAGTAGATCTTGTACATTTACGATAATGGATACAGTCGGACAAGGCACTCAAACATCCACTGTCCTAAAAGGAAGTCTTGGATACTGACCCTGGAAAATTGTTCTTCTCCTTCGTACTTTGCTGACCTCTTGCGAAACTCAACCTTAAGAAATAGTGTAAAGAAGGCCGCTCCTGAAAGAAATGTGGAGTAATTCTTTCCACTCTGGATCACATTTTGACCGGATGCCGTTGGACACAGAGAGAATCCCGATACATATGGAGACATGGCAAGATCCTTGCATAAATCGCTAAATGGACTGAGATGCAAATAGTGAAGGTGCAATCAGTGAAACTCCATTCACAACCAGAGGGGGTGAGATTCCTTAAGGAAAGCGACAAAGCACCCAAGAAGAAATCAATAGCAAAGAAGGAGGTTTCAGTTTTGCAATCAACATGAGAATGGCAGATGAAAGAGGAAACTGAAGGGCAGACTTGTCTTCTCAGAACAGATAGCAGTAACATCATTCCGACTTAAAATGTTCCTGTTCTACGGGATTACAACAACCACCCATTTGTGGAAAACCCAGTGTTCTGAGAGGACAGACTCCATATTTCCCTTGGTAAATATTTCGTTAATCAGGAATTGATTTACGAGGCCTTTGTCGAGGAACGACATGTACCTCATTCTCCATTGAGGTCGGCTTTTGCAGCTTTCCTGCAAAATTAGCGCGCTATTTCTTACAGAAGATATTTCTGGAACGCCAACTACGGAACGCTGCTCCAGACAAGGTAAAAGTACAGGCTAAGGGTGAAGCAGTTGAGAAACTGCAATACCAACTGACCATACAGAAGGGCTTCTAGCATGGTGGTGGATTTAAAAGAACTTGCCAAACCTGTGAGGAGCTCCTTCAGTTTCTGTATAGGGCAAAGCTTCTCTTATGCTTGTTTCACTAGATTTTAAAAATACGCGTTCAGGTTGATTTATATGACTAAATTCATTAAAGGGACGCCCCAGCATCGCGATGCCTTAGCATGGCGATACCTTAGCATGGCGATGCCTTAGCATGGCGATGGCTTAATAATAAGGAAAAGTGATAAAAAAACAAAACTATAAAAAAGCAAAGCAAAACAAATAAACTAAACAAAAATAGATGAAAAGACCAAGAAAAAACAAATGATATACGGGAATAGAATGGATAAGAATGAAGCAGAATTAGATTCTAACTAGAATAAAAAACAAGAAGCAAAGATAGTTTCTCCTTTCAAACTGAAATTTTTTCCGCAGCTTTAAAATGATTTGGTTCTGTTACACTTGAAACTCAAACGTGTTATTGATCAATGTTTCATATATTTGATATAGTTCACGAAATTCGTAAAAAGAAAAAGAAAAATAGAAAAAAATTACAGAGATTAAATTGACAAAGTCAAT
The DNA here is from genome assembly GCF_006345805.1 of Octopus sinensis. Lineage (NCBI taxonomy): Eukaryota > Metazoa > Mollusca > Cephalopoda > Octopoda > Octopodidae > Octopus > Octopus sinensis. The sequence goes on from NC_043015.1 coordinate 21,207,067, forward strand.
ACTAATCGTGATAAAAATATATACAGTAACGGTTCGATTTAATCATTAGAATTTGATAGTCGTTTTGTTAAACTGGAAAATAATTAATCATGATATTCCAATTAATTAATAACAGATTGCAGCAATGTTATATCTAAATATACGATGCTATGTATTTTTACTGCTCGTTTAATGGTGGGCGTTTTTCTTTTTCTTCTGCTCGTGTGCATACAGATATAATGTATTGTTCTGGCAGTCGTCACGAAGACTGCATGTTGCAGATAACAGCAGGCTGCGTGTTTCAGAGAGTAGCGAGAGAAATATATGGTGCTGTGCGGATTAGTATAAGACATTGCTATCGTTTTTACATTAGGGGATTTCTGCCACTGGAAATGAAATACATAAAAACTGTAACCACGGCTCGGCCATTCCTGAGACAAAGATTGAGAATCTACGTGGTCACAGTTGTTGCCGGAAGTAAGCAACAACATTTCCTTTACTATACATTACCTTTATTTTCTGAAAGACACAGCGGAGAGTGTATTTCCATGTAGACTGTGCCTGGAAACAAAAGTGCGATTGACACGACTAGAATGTTTTAGGCTTTATCAAAGGCTAACCAACCGCACGACAACATAATGACAACAACAACAATAGCAACAACCACTACCAGCACAATTATCACCGTCACCACCATCACCACCACCATCTCATTCACATCTACCATGACCAATTCAACAACAGCAAAACCCTTATGTCCGAAAGAATATGGGAATCTCGGTGCGAGATTCTGAGTTGCAGGAAATTCCAAACCAGATCTTCCTCAGTTCACAGCTTACTGTAGAGAAATTTAAAACTTGTCGCACAATGTAATCCTAGTATAAATATACGGCAGTATAATTAAGGTGCTTTGTTATAAGTATATTTAATCAAGATTGAGCTGGGGCCAAATTACAACATCAGCAGCAACAACCATGTCACATAACAAGGAGTCTCCTGGGAGTTGTATGATCTACTAGAAACAACAATCAAATGTCCTTCGTATCACAATGTATCGTGTATGAATGACGAAATCACTGAAGAATGGCATGACAGGAATCCTATGACCAAATGGATGTCAGAATATTCGAAGGTGGAAAGTCTCCTCTTCGAACTGGGGATTAACCTGTGAATAAACATCAACAACATCAACCAAATCTCCTCCAAAAAGAACAACAAAAAGAACAACGGCAAGAGCAGCAGCAGCAGCAGTGGAGAGGGAATGGCCCAGTGGTTAGGGCAGCGGACTCGCGGTCGGAGGATCACGGTTTCGATTCCCAGACCGGGTGTTGTGTGTGTTTATTGAGCGAAAACACCTAAAGCTCTACAAATATCCGGCAGGTTGTGGTGGCGACCCCTGCTGTACTCTTTCTCTTCAACTTTCTCTCACTCTTTCTTCCTGTTTCTTTTCCCCGACTTCCTACGCAACCGCTGACCCTGGATGCGCTTTCATCCATCCGTCAATGCTCTCGGTGTTGGGGGTTGACCTGCTTTCTCTTCTGCGGGTCTTACGAATAGCAAAGGGCCCCGTTTCGGACTTCTCCCACTGGGACGAAGACCGCTTCGCTCAACAAACAAACAAACAAGCAGCAGCAGCAGCAGTGGCAGTAAAAGTGGCAACAACAATCACAACAGCAGTAAATGCAACAACCCCCAAACAAACAAAAAAAAACTCGCAATAACTATAACAAGCAAAAAAAAAGCAAGCAACAACAACTAAAAATAGTAACAAATGCTATAACCAAAATATGGCAGCAGCAGCAACACGGAGAACCACAAAAGAACAATGGCAACAACTTCCAAAAAATAGCAACAGCGACCTTCTCTTCGTAGACATTCATCTTAAGGCTTCATTGTAACCCGTAGTTTCTGAAATCTATAATGTATTTCATTGATAATCGTCTTTTTAAGGACCGTTGCTTTCCGTTTAAAAAGAATTTTGGCGGCTCTTTCTAATGTGTCGAGAAATCATAGTGTGAAGGTAAATGTATGTGTGTGCACATCTGTTTGTGTGTGTGTGTGTGTGTGTGTGTGTGTGTGTACGTGCCCGAAAGCTGTATGGCTGAATGTTGTTTGCTGCGCACTCACAAAGGTCAAGCTTGAGACCACTGCGTATCCCGGCTCCCTGGGAGAAGGAAATTTCATTTGCTACAAACCTTCTATTAACCCAAAACAGTCAAACTGTGCAGAGGGAAATCGACAAACGGGTTGCACTGTTTTTGATGTAAACGTACGGCTATGTTACAAATTGAAAAACACCGATTCTTTGTGAAGATTAAGTTAAAGCTTTACCTGTCTCTACAACACTTAGCCTTTAAAACATTAAATCAAATGTGGGAGTAGATCAGTCAATCGAACGAGAGAAAATGCATCGTCGATTCTGACTGAGGTCCATTTACTTTTTCATGCGCGTATATGTGAAATTTTATTTTTGTATTTTATATATTTTCGGTAGCACTTTGTTTTTTTTTTGTAACTTTTACATGAGTTTCTATAGGAGACATTTATGTTATCTAAACGATTACATTTGATATTCCCCGGCTGGGGATGGTGAGTGAAGCAAGCATTTAGTTTTTGGTCGCTAGTTATTCATTTTACTCTTACTTTGTACACCCTGTTAACAATAACTTTTCCTGTTTGCATGAATCGGGTGTCGTCACTTCAACCATGACTGTTCAGAATGTTGTTGCTGTTGAGAAATAAGTTTCTAACTTGAAAATGTTTACCAAGCGAAGTGGTGCTTTCATGATATAAAAGGATTGTTTCAGCAATTTGATGTTGAGAATCGCTTTTAGGTATCTTTGCTGGATTAGATATGTCAAAATGCCGGCGGTATATTATGTATATTTAAACTGAATACAATGATAGAACGAAACCACAGCTACGCATTTTGGTTATCAAAGAAAATATTGTGAAGATATTAGGCTATTTATTTATTTATTTTTTCTGTTCTTCAAACAACAACGCCTTTAAATGTTATAAGAGGAAAACAAGAGATGCAACGCAATCACGATTTTCTTCCTATGGTATTTCTCTGTGAACATGATTTGTGATTGCTTACAAACAGGAACGAAAGAAAAAAGCTTGCCATGTTGTATAGGATTGCCGAGAGCATATCTCTTGAACTACAGAGCACACCTCACATGTTGGCACGTTCCATTTGAACATGGAATCACCGAGCTGAGACGGAAGGTTGTCTTTTAGGCTTACAATATAAGTTGTTTCCTGGTAAAAAAAGAAAAAAAGCGAAAATTTTTAAAATGACATGAAATATCACATGTACATGCTGCCAGATGACAGAACTCACGTGGAATAAAAGCTGAGAGCCGCATATCTTTTGTAATATTATCTCAGAGAATGATGTGATGTCGGGGTGAAAGGAAACGAAAAAAAATCAATGACAAAAGTCGTCCTTTTAAATAAAAGCAAACAGAAATTATTCTAACAGAGTAAAGAATGAAGGTGATGCGCGGGGTTATGAGATATCTGAGATTTACTAACACACAGACACACGCACACTGTGCAAGAATACACGAACAATACGTACCCTCTCAGCACGCATAAACAAACACGCACAAACACGTATACAGCTCGCGTACGTACAAATGCGACAAGCACTGATAAATTCATATACAATCATGCATACATTGATACATACAGACACGCATGCACAGAATATTCGTGAGTTTATATGGGTAAGTGTGTGCGTCCGTGTGTATGTATTTGTGTATGTTAATATACATACATGTATGTTCATATATATATATATATAAACTTACATATGATTTTATAAATATAAACATAGATATAAGTATATTTACACACACATAAACATATGCATATGTATGTAAAAGTATATATATATACATGTATGTATATATATATTTGTGTGTCTGTGTGTGTACTTGTGTGTATGTATCTATGTAAGCACATATGTGTGCGTTGTATCTATGCGTGCGTGCGCGTGTCTGAGTTAAGCTTTAGTTGTTGAATA
>NC_043015.1:21216078-21266078 GCF_006345805.1 Octopus sinensis
ACATCACGCACCCGAACCAGACTGTAGACGAACTTAATCGCCAGTCAATGACTATATTCTTTTGCTTGCTTCAGTCATTTGACTGCGGCCATGCTGGAGCACCGCCTTTAGTCGAACAATTCGACCCCGGACTTATTCTTTGTAAGACTAGTACTTATTCTATCGGAAAACTTTTGCCGAACCGCTAATATTACGGGGACGTAAACACACCAAAAACATTTGTAAAACGATGGTAGGAGGACAAACACAAACACACAAACATACAAACACTCATATATATATATATATATATATATATAATATATATACGACGGGCTTCTTCAGTTTCCGTCTACCAAATCCACTCACAAGGCTTTGGTGGCCTGAGGCTACGGTAGAAGACACTTCTCCAAGGTGCCACGCAGTGGGACTGAACCCGGGAGCTTGTGGTTGGTAAGCAAGCGATTTCCTCATAGCCACCCCTGCGCCTATATAGCGTAAAAAAATTGCTGGTCTGCCCTGTTGGCACATACATAAGAATATATTCAAATGTAGATTAGAAGAGCAGCGCTAGTATTGTAAACACTACCGACCAAACATATAGAATGTGTAAGATTTGTATGTATGGAGGTAGCTTTCGATTTAGCACGGTGGGTATGACTACTTGAAAGCACCAAGTGTGTGTGTGCTTGTATATATATATATATAGACCACAAGCAACTAAACCTTTTTTCTATTTTCTCTCCGTTTATTTCTGTCTTCCTTTCTGTCGAAGAGCGTAGGCTCGAAACGTAAGAGACTTTCTCACTTCCCGAGCATTAAACTAATACATCTCTTTGTTGTTTACACACTCGTCTTCTGTTTCTGTTTTTGTTTTTTAAATTCTCACTATATATATATATATATAATATATATATATATATATATTATATATATATATACGACGGGCTTCTTTCAGTTTCCGTCTACCAAATCCACTCACAAGGCTTTGGTGGCCTGAGGCTACGGTAGAAGACACTTCTCCAAGGTGCCACGCAGTGGGACTGAACCCGGGAGCTTGTGGTTGGTAAGCAAGCGATTTCCTCATAGCCACCCCTGCGCCTATATAGCGTAAAAAAATTGCTGGTCTGCCCTGTTGGCACATACATAAGAATATATTCAAATGTAGATTAGAAGAGCAGCGCTAGTATTGTAAACACTACCGACCAAACATATAGAATGTGTAAGATTTGTATGTATGGAGGTAGCTTTCGATTTAGCACGGTGGGTATGACTACTTGAAAGCACCAAGTGTGTGTGTGTGCTTGTATATATATATATAGACCACAAGCAACTAAACCTTTTTTCTATTTTCTCTCCGTTTATTTCTGTCTTCCTTTCTGTCGAAGAGCGTAGGCTCGAAACGTAAGAGACTTTCTCACTTCCCGAGCATTAAACTAATACATCTCTTTGTTGTTTACACACTCGTCTTCTGTTTCTGTTTTTGTTTTTTAAATTCTCACTATATATATATATATATATATATATACTCCTTACTCTTTTACTTGTTTCAGTCATTTTGACTGCGGCCATGCTGGAGCACCGCCTTTAGTCGAACAACTCGACCCCAGGACTTATTCTTTGTAAGCCCAGTACTTATTCTATCGGTCTCTTTTGCCGAACCGCTAAGTGACGGGGACATAAACACACCAGCATCGGTTGTCAAGCAATGCTATGGGGACAAACACAGACACACACGCACACACACACACAACACACACACACACACACACACACACACATATATATATATATATATATATATATATATACACACATTTATATAAAGTAAACATATATATGTATATAGATATAAATATACATATCCAAAATTTTGGGAATGGAGTACAGAAAATCCAGGCAGCAGATGTTTCATATCTACCTGAGCATGGGATGTAGTAATCATCAATAAACCACTATCGTTCATGAAATTTGCTGTATTTTTATACCTTCTACAAACTTCTCGAAGTTTACCAACTTCCTACACATCAATCCTTAAATCTTTACATATAATATATAATACACGCACACACACATATAAAGTTAAGGTGCATGGGTTCTGGTTAGGGCATTGCACTAACCATCGCTAGACCATGGGTTCAGGACCGGGTGCCGCGTGGTGTTCTTGAGCAAATAGGTTCATTTCACATTGTTCTGGGCCACCCAGCTGTAATTCGTTTAATCTACGACGGAATAACTCACCCGCACCCCGCTCACAGTAATGTTGACGTGCTCGTTTACGCAGTTGGGCAGCAGCATTTGAGAGCTAAAACAATGCATAGGCGATTGTGACCGGCCATGTATAACAATACCAGATAATCTGGTCTAAACCATAATACCGTGAGATATATGTGTGTGTGTGTTTATGGATCTACAGAAGCACACAAGCACACACAGTTATACACATACTCACACACATGCATAGTGATAGATATCTTTTATTGTTTTATTGTTTCAGTCATTACACCGCGGCCATCTTGCAGCACTGCAATTCAAAGGACACTACTCGAACCGGTTTTTACACAGTCTCTGCGGTCCAAATGCATTCACAAGGCGACGGTCGTTTTGGGTTTATGGAAGAGAAGTGATTGACTTAGCAGCTAGGTGCACCGTGGAATTGAACCTGTGAGTAAATATTTGAAAACCTTAGTCCTGGACTGTAAAGTACATTAAAATCGGAACGTGAAGGCAAGTATGGACAGAAAGCGGAGCGATGCTGTGCGGCAGGACGGCCAGGTCTGTTTCTCTCTGATATTCCTGTGATGACTCACCCCAAAGAAATCTTACTCGCCTCATGCAACGCAACATATCTTTCAACACCATTTCAAAGATGGAGAAGACCATTCTTCCATATCGATATGCGCGTAATATCGATCACTATTTTAAGAAGTATGGTTCCAATCACAGACATAATAGTAGTAACAATGCTGCTGCTGATAATGATAACAACAAAGCAAGAACAACAACAACAATGATAATAGTAATGATAATAATAGCAATAATAATATAATAATAATAATAATAATAATAATAATGATAATAATAATAATAATATTAATAATAATAATAATAATAATAATAATAATAATAATAATAATAATAATAATAATAAAAATGATAATAATAATAATGATAATAGTAATAATGATGAAAATAATAATAATAATGATAAAAGTAATAACAATAATAATGATAATCACAACACAATAGTAAGCAAGAAAAAGCACGAGAACAAGAACAACTACAACAACAACAGTAACAAGAGCAACATTTATGCACATACTGTAGAGTAGCAAGCAGAGTCTCACAATAATAACCATTGTAATACTACCTAACAATACATCGGAATCGATAGCTTTATATCTATCTATCTATCTATCTATCTATCTATCTATCTATCTGTATCTATATGTATGTATGTATGTATGTATGTATGTATGTATGTATGTATGTATGTATGTATGTATGTATCTATCTATCTATCTATCTATCTATCTATTTGTCTGTCTGTCTAATATATATATATATATATATATATATTATATATATATACACATACATACATGTATTTGTATATGTGTGTGTGTGTGCGCGCGCGCGCGCGTGTGTGTGTGCGTATGTGTGTGCGTATGTGTGCGTATAGATGTGCATTTATATATGTTTATATGCGAACGTATGCGCTTATGCATATATGTACGCATATATTTGTATACATTGATATACGTGTAAAAACATTTCTTATATCTATGTATACATCCATCCGCACACGCACATATATGCATACATACACACACATCATATATGTATGTATATATATATATATATATATATATATATATATATAATATATATATATATATATATATGTATGTATATATATATATATACCTATATTTCCAAGAGAGATCTTGGGAATAAAAAAAAAAAAAAATGATGTAAAGAGAGAGAAGTCTGATACAAGAGGAAAGAGAGAGACGTAGAAATAAAGAGGGATGCGAAATATCTTTATAGGGTGACTATATCAAATCATGTGTGTATATATATATATATATATATTTATTTATTTATTTATTTATACATACACACTTACATGCGCGCACACAAACATATACAAGACATACATAAACGTACATATATATGCATATACGTCCTCATACACATACACTCACGCACACATATCGGGACCACCAAAATTTTACAACCATTGATCATATTTTTATATGTTGCATAATTTCATAGCTGAGGGAGCGAATCGACGAACTAAACCTGTATTATTTAATTCTCTATAACGTCTTCTACAAAGCAACTTCTGCCGCTATGTTGAATTATCTTGTTTTTACATCAATGTGCATAATTTTCATCGTTCGTATAGACTACAAGGCGCCATATATTTCATACCAGAAATGAAAATATTATTATTAACACAAACAACGATTTCCCATTGAGCAAAATATAATATTCACAAGTTAATATCCAGTGCGATATTCTTTTCTCTCAATGACCTCCCTACATCTTGAAAGGTAGAGAAACAATCATACGCTGGCAACCAGAAATTGGAATTTATTTCCATCATACTTTGATCACAGCCAACAGATTGTTGATATTCGACTGTTTCTCAGCTTTGATGTCATGATCGACTACTTCCCTGAGATTTGTACCAAAGAGATGAAATTTATATTTCTCAGAGAAATACGTCATAACTCGACGCGGAAATATGTTAAATAAGAAAGTAGAAATTTTGTACGTGTGCAGTCATATGAATACATTACTCCTGGGGAAATATCAACTACAGACGGGGTAACTATCCTCCCTATCGCTCGTTCAATATTAATTCTTCTCTATAAAGAACGGAACTTTATAGTAGTCGTTCTCTCTCTCCTCTAAGCAACCCTAAACTAAATACTTGACAACCACCTTTTCTCTCATATCAGTACCTCTTTCATCCTTGGTTAGTGAAAAGAAGTTTGATTATTTTCACAGTGATTCCTCGCTCCATTTTGTTGTGCGGTTTATCACCTGCCATGGAATAATTTAAATTTGGCGTATACCTTGTCTTTATTACTTCAATTCGCAAACGCGTTCTTCCATAGATTGCTTGGCTGTCTAAAAGGTTGCATTAAAGGTTACGAGAGAAATTCTGAATGATAATTTGCGAGAGAGAGAAAGAGAGAGAGGGAGAGAGAGAGAGAGAGAGGAGAGAGACATATGTACACATATCCACACACACACACACACACACACACACATACACACATGAGTATTGCTGAAATAAAGTGTGAAAGGAAGATAAGAGGAAAAAAGCGAAAAACCCAAACACGAAAATGCAATAGGTTTGGAAAGAAATTTATTCGGTTGATACTCGGAGAATTAGATAACAGGCATCAGATATCAGCCTTCTTTGGAATTTTTATATCAGTGGATGGAAAGAAATGAAAGACGACGCAAAAAAAAAACCCCAGAGAAGATTGCGCCAGACATCTTATCCCAATTGTGTTGCTTCTTTTATACTATCAACAAAATATTATAGTTTCTCCGGTCTGTTTAGCGACGCCACTGATGTTATTTGTCAGTAGATCTACCTGACAGAAGAACTCTTTTAGTAGGCCTGATGATTATAGACGGGAATATGATCTCAACTGCATTCTAAGTTGTATGAAGCCTTAGCATCTCTACCCCCCCTCTTTCTATCTTTCTCTCTGTCAACTTTGCTTTTTAGAAAGGTATGAAACTGATTTGTGATACGGGAAACAGATATTGCATAATGTCAATTTTGATGAACAGGATTTTATTTTAAGCTTTGGTCTGTAGTAAGGAATACGTGTCCAGACACAGCCTGGATATCTTCTGTCCTATTTAGCTCAAACCTCGTAGACTTTCTACTGCTGCTAATTTGTTGGGAAGAAACTATTCGAAACCTCTTCGGATGTTAACAGTATAAGAAAAATGCTATCGTCATTAAACTTAAAGTCACATTGAAAGGAAAGCATTTAAATTCGGTGACATCCTTTTTAAACAGGGCAAACACAGAATTTATCGATATGGGATCTGATAGGAATTTTCCTCAGCATTTCAGCTTTGGTGGAACGAATGAATAAGACTAAAATCATTTTCCTGTAATATCATGATACTCTTGGCAATGACGAAATGAATTTCCACATTAAAATGCATTCTTATACCGATGGTCGGAGTAACAGTGAATATCCACTTTTTTCTTTTAGCCACAGTGGAATTTTAAACCACGATAGCATTAAAGACATCATTTTCAACCCATCGAGGCGTCCCTAGAGAAAATTACCTGTACGAGACGACGGGATGTGGATAGAGATCATAACCATCAACGGAACACCAATGAATGAATATTCCACACATATTAGAAATTGGTGTAATGAATCTACAGGGAATCAAAATAGACTCGTAATTGACAAAATTTTCAATTCTAAACTCCCTAAAGACAAACCTCGCTAGGAAAATGAGAAACTCGCCAAAAGTAAAGCATATTTATTATCTGATCTTTCACTGATATTTATCTAGTTACACATAAAATAAACGTGCATAAGATAAACAATAAAATGTTTACGAATATTCTAGGAAAAAAGGCGGATGGAACATACTATTTGTATCGAAAACCCTTTTGGAACGAAGAAGCTAAACCTGAGTGGTAACATAGTAGATAAAGGGTAATAAAGTTATATTCAATATTGAAACAGCTACCAGAGTCAAGAAAACTAGATCCACCAAATCAATTGTCTATAGCTGTTCCCCATTTGACAGACAAATTTCTAGAAAGAATTGCAATATTAGCGTCAAAAATTATAAAGTATCGCAGAGCGTATACGATATTGAGATCTAAAGGGCGTAAATCTCCTTTAATCTCGTATAGAGGAGATATACAACGGTATATATGAAAGATTGGGGTACTGGTGAAAGATCAATCAATAAGAGAAAGATCGGGCAAGAGGTGAATGCCTGGAGCAAAGGTATTGATAAAGACTGAGAACAGCGATATCGAAAATAGTTCTACGTGTATCTTTTTATCATCTGCACCACCACCACTACCATCACCACCATCATGCATTGTTTATACCATTTATTATTTTGAATACTATCAGTGGAATTTTTGAAACATGTGTCGAAAGTAAAAATATTTGATTAATACCTGCGTTAAACTCCATTTATTTATTCATATATATATATATATAGGAAGAAAAATAAAATGTAGATTGTGGAATTAATAAATGATTATAATCAACAAGACAATCGTTACCGCTTACAGCTGTTTCAACTAACATTCATTGAAATAATTATTTAATTCATATGCCCTGAGCAATATTAATTATTAGGTATTGAACCAGTATTTCCTTGGATGGCACCATCCCCTCCTGAGGCTAACACAACCTCTAATCGAGTTTTACACGCGCACACACACACACACACACACACACACATTTATGCTTATCGGATTGTGTGACTTATTTAGCTTTTTACACAATGGATACACAGTGCAGTCGTCATAACGATAATAACGTATGAGATTTCTACTATAAGCAGATCATGTAAACATCCGTTGAGACAATATATAAATACACAGCAAACGACATCTGCTATTGTCATCTTGCCCATTAGAGAAACGATACGGACAATAGCAAGCATTGATGGTAATAACGATAAATAAATAAATAGAGCAGATGTCAAAATTTGAAGAGATGAAGGATGAGAAAAGAGAAACAAATGAAATTGAATCTAAAGGCAATAATAAGCCCAGAAGCCCTAACATACATCAAAAAGCAACGAGATAATAGATCCACTACTGGAGCACAAATGAGCACAAATGAACAACTAGACAAAACAAAATAATTATTCCATATATCGGTTTGACATTAACGACTCCCATGCTTAAGAAGGAATGTAATTAAGGAAAGAGAGGAAATAACGAAGAAGAAAGAGAGAAACACCGTATTTTACTTCAAATGATTGAAACTTGTATAAAACGATTGTCAAGAATCGCAGCGGATTCGTGTCAATAAACCGGTTGGATATGTGCGTAGAAGACTTTTGGCATTTCAGAGTAGACAATATTACTAAGAAGATGAGGGAAAGTGAAGCATTATTAACAAATAAAGGAACGGTAAACGTGACAGTTTGTTGAATGTCGTTAAATAACGAAAGTGACTCTTCCACTTGTAAGTATCTCTCTCTCTCTCGCACGCTTAACACACGCACAACACAGAGTCAGGTGTGCGTGCATATAAATCCGTAAGCATACACACATACATACATACATACATATATATATAATGCAAACACACACACACACACACACACATATAATTATATGTACATGCATACATATATGTATCCAAAACACACACATATATATACTAACATGTATATATATGAAAAAAGTGGTATGATGACACCTTGTTCTCTGGACCGGAAAGTACTTAAGATCCAGGAACTCATCCTACGAGCTATATCGACCTTCTTGTTGATGTGTGCACTCCAACTGAGATCGTCATCAACAATATATATATACATATATATATATAGTTCGTATTTGCATTTGGTTTGCAAGGTTCTTTGTGTGAATTCGTGTGTTGAAAGAAATACTATTGATTTTGGGGAGGGTCATTATGCAGGTAATAATAAACACACGCACTGGTTCGGTCCTTTATTGTTATTGTTCTATATTGTTCGTGTTGTTATTCCATTTTTGTTTGTCAAATAATTATTTCATCGCATTGCTGTAGTCTCTTCAGTGACACGTCTCTCTACTTCCATTTCATTTAAACTTATATTCCAGCGTTGGAATTTGTACGAGATCTGTCCGAGATAAGTATGTGACTTTATGCATGTCAGTATGTGTGTGCGTTTATACGTATAAACACACACACACACACGTGCTCATCACGGTCACATCCCAGTTCTGGTACATAAGTTCAAATGAAATAGCATTAGAGAGACATGACACTGAAGATACTGCAACAATGCGACGAAATGATTAGTTGACACAAAAATAGAAATAACAACACGAACACTACTGAACAAAAACAATAAAGTATCGAACCACTGTGTGTGTTTGTTATTACCGACATAATGTCGCTCCAGAGATCAAAAGAATATATATATATTTATATATATATATATATATATATATATATCACCGTGATCACCGTGACCGACCAGGCTATCAGATGTTGCTACACATCGCTGGTCACAATGCGCTTCGCATTATTTTAGCCTTTAAATGACACCACCCCGCTGGCTAAGCGAGCAGGCCAACAGAAGAAAGAGTGAGAGAAAATTGTGACGTAAGAGAGCAGCAGGATCGCCATCACCCCCTACCAGAGCTACGGGGAGCTTTAGGTGTTTTCACTCAATAAACACTCACAACGCCCGGTCTGGGAATCGAAACTGCGATCCTACAACCGCGAGTCCGCTGCCCTAACCACACACACACGCACACACACATATATATATATATATATATATATATATATATATATATATACATACATATATATATATATATACATATATATATATATATTATATATATATATATATATATATATAATATATATATACATATATATATATATATACATATATAGGTACATATATACATATATACATACATATGTACACACACACACACACACACATATATATATATATATATATATATATATATATATATATATATATATATAAATAGATGAGAGTATTTTTACCTAGTCAACAATTAATACGGAAAAAATAAATAGTTAACAGGGTAGCAAAAATCTCACAAATAAAGAGGTTGCAACTCCTTGTTTATAAACGTAGAAACTTCGTGTTTACGTGGAAGTTTTTGTATAATATATGAATAAATAAATTGAGTTTAAGGCAGGTTAATTTTGAGCTATTTTTCATTATTTTTCCTAAAAATCCCCTAGTAAACACGGTTATAGAGCGAGCATACAGATGTAAACATTGGCAAAACCACACCTTTAGTACATATAAGTAGTCTCTATCATTATATATAATTTAAAATTCAATTTCCTTTATATTTAACATTCACTATTAATATCCCTACTCTTTCTGTAAGATACTTATGACGTTATATCATATAACGTTTTTTTAAACAATATTAGTAGCGTTCAGTTAATCGCTATACAAATCCATCATTTTTTGCTAAAATGTCTTATTGACGAGTTTCGTTTTTTTCACTTTCCTGAAGAGAAGATTGCATTGTTTATACCATTTATTCTTTTGAATAGTATCAGTGGAATTTTTGAAACATGTGTCGAAAGTAAAAATATTTGATTTATTCCTGCGTTAAACTCCATTTATTTATTCATATATATATATATATATATATATATATATATTGTTATATTTTGGAATGGTCATTTTGCCAGTTTAGCCAATAAAAACACACACACTATATGTTTGGTGTTATTTTGCTTCAGTGTTATTTTTTTTTACATTAATCTTAATCTTATTTCGGCCAGAGTTCTTTCGTCACACTCCTGTGACCGCATCAGTGGTCCTTTGTTTTCTTCTTTCTTATTTGTGTCTCTCCTTACTAACCGTCAGCCATTTTGTATTTCTATTGTATGTCTTCATTTGCGGATGCTTATATCTCTATGTGCGTCTATGTCTATTTAGTGTGTGTGTGTGAGGGGATGCCTGTAATATTTGTATCTCCTGTTTATATACGTTCATGTAATTTGTATTTTGTTTTTGTTGTTGTTGTTTTTGTATATTCTTATTTTGTTCATATTTTGAATAAATCTCAACTAATGATATATATATTATATATATATATATATATATATATAGTAAAGATAGAAAGAGAAGACGTAATGTACCATGACCTCCAAAATGATTTCGTCTATAATATGCAGTACTTTGTGGGCGTGGAACGATGCAATAACGCCAGAGACATAGCACAATGTATAGAATAATCCTCATTTGCTTAACGACTTGAAGCGTTACACTGCAAAATTGTATGATTCAAATATATTAAGCCTTCTTTCCTCATCTGGAGGACCTTTTCTTTTCTCTTCTTTTATTTTATCTGTTTGTCCTCAGTTTGATGAAGCTCCATGTACCAGATTGGATGTGCTATAGACTATGACGAATATTATTCTCAGAATTTTCCTTTGCAGCGCTGATGGACATTGGAAGCAGAAACGGCTGCTAGAAGTGAATGCAAATGGATGAATGAATTATCCTTTGTTTACTGTTAACATGGAAAATTTCAATAAACAGTTACCAGGGTAGCAAAATTCATGCAAGTAACAAGGATGTAGCGACCTATTCAAAGGTAGAAACTCCGGGTTAATGTGCAGTAATTTGTGTAGTATAAGTAAATAAATGGATGAGAAGATTGTATTTTACGCCGTTTATTCCTTTGGAATAAAACCAATGTTGTCTTCGAAACATATGTTGAAAGTAAAAGAATTTGAATAGCATATGCGTTCAACTCCATTTATTTACTTAAGTATATATATATATATATATATATATATATATATATGTATGTATGTATGTATGTATATATATTCATATACATAAATATAGATACATAGACATGCATATATTTGTTTGTACGTTTGGTTTAGTCACAAGCAAGCGTGTCTTAAGCAAGAGTTACCTAAATTGCCAGAAGATCTTGCCAAGCTACCCTGAAAATGTACCGTACTCTATTAACATAGGGAGAATGTTATTATTGAGGCCCTGAATAACAAAAATTGGGTTGTAACAAATAATGTTATACCACTGAGTATATTTATTCTATCTCAACAGATTTGGGAATTTATTCAGACGAAGAACTGCAACAATATCAGGAAAAATACGGAAAGCAGTTGTATTTCAGAAGGGTTAGCTTTCGAATGCTTAAATATATTCACATGATACTTTCCACGTTGCTCGTCCTGAAGTCGAAGAAGACAAAATGAAATCTCTCAACGACAGAATCACGATAACAATCAATGTGGGGGAGCAAGAACTGTAATCTATCATCTGATCGATATCATTAATATATCTAAATATCAATATTTCAACAACCGAACCAGGCAACCTGAAACTCTTCTATATTGTCTTCGAGATTGTCTGATGAAAAATAGGAAGATTTACAATGATAATAATAATGATTATGATTATAATAATAAGAATAATACTGATGATGATGATGATGATGATGATAATAATAATGAGTATATTAATAAAGGTTTCACAAAAATATATCAAGAACAATGTTTCGACATGTTAACCCTGTAGCAAGAGATTATACGCGACCAAAGATAATTATATTATTCGCTAGCGAGTTATAGACTGAGAAAGAAAGAGAGAAAAAGACGGAGAGACTGAGAGAGTAGGAAGAGGGGGACTTACACATAATGAGGAAAGAAAGAGCGAGGAAGATAGGTAGAGAAGAAAGTAAAGGGAAAATAAAACGAAGAATAAAAAACTAGAAGTGAAATAGAGAGTGTGAGAAAGAGGGCAAAAGAGAGAGAGAGAGAGAGAGGAGGGATAAAGAGACGTTATATATATATATATATATATATATATATATATATGTCTGTATGTATATATTTATATGTATGCATATAAATGTATATATACATGTATATATGTATATATATATGTATTATACATATATATATATATGTATATATATGTATATGTATATATATATATTATATATACATATATATATGTATATATATGTATATGTACGTGTATATATATATACATATTACATATATATATATATATATGTATATGTACGTGTATATATACATGTATATATATGTATGTATATATATATATATATATTATATATATATATATGTACATATATATATGTATATATATATATGTATATATATATATACATATACATATATATACATATATACATATATATATATATTATATATATAAATATAAATATACATACATACATATATACATATATATATATATATTTATATACATATGTATATATATGTACACAGACACACACAAGTATATATATATATGTGTGTGTGTGTGTGTGTGTGTGTGTGTGTGTGTATAGGTAGATAGATAAACAGAGACAGACAGACAAAGAGAGAGTGAGTGAGTGAGTGAAGGAAGAGTCAGTAGAGATATAACTAAAGGGAGATAAAGAAAGGTTAAAAGAGCCACACGGGCAAACAGAAAGACAAGAAAATATTGAACAAGAGAAAGAGAAGATTGACAGACAGAGAGAGTGCGTAATGTAATTTGCTAATTGTGTAGTCATCTAAATATCGTATCAATGTTGGATATCTAATCTGCAAATAATAATAATAATAATAATAATAATAATAATAATAATAATAATAATAATAATAATAAAAATAATAATATTAATAATAATAATAATAATAATAATAATAATAATAATAATAATAATAATAATAATAACGCTGATGATGATGATGATGATCGTGATGGTATATCCATAGCTGTTGCTGATCAGAGATATCGCGGTGGTGACATATACCAGTTGTTACATTATAAAACGTTATATGATATCAAATACTACAAGCAGGAAACGGTAAAGTTGAAAACACGAGACATACGACTACAATAATTCCGCTCACCGCCATTCCCGCTTTCGCAGCAAATACAATTAGAACGAGAAAATATATACCAGCAGAAGAAGCAGCCGTAGCAGAAGCAGCGATCGTAATGATATGTAAATTAAGAAATAAAAACTAAAAAAAAAAAGCAAATTAATAACCACATAGAGTAACTACATTAATAAAGCGATGTATATAGTATTGATGAAGCATAGTGGCACATTTTCGGTTGTATAGCACAGGAGTTACGCACACACACACGCACGAACGCACAATTTTCAACGGTGTTGGAGAACATAAAGGTTAAATTTGTAGATAAAAAAGTTATCTGTCATGAAGGACTGTAAACCATATCCACAATGGAAAATAGTTGCCTGTATCATGATTATTCGCGCCAAAGGCGGATATCATGGCTATAGTCACCAGCAGTTTATGTGTCTGAATTGAATTTAAGGCCATGGCCTTCAATTGTCTGAAAGATTCCGGCGTGCGGAATGCCGCCGTGTCCATTCTTGTTGGCCACGGCTTCCTCGTCTCCGTTGCAGCTGTTCATGACAAGTCTTATAAGCTCGACAGTGTTCACAGTGCATTCAGCAGCAGTCATATCTATCTATCTATCTATCTATCTATCTATCTATCTATCTATCTATCTATCTGCACCGCGAGTGTCGCGTTGCTCTCAAGCAACTCTGCCGTCCTGGGTCGACCTTAAGTGACTTCAACACAACCAAAGCATTCTATAGGGGTTTAGTGGAGGGGAGGTACGACGACGAGCTCGGGGCGAACCTGGACGTCGACGAGGAGTACCTGACCCGCCTGTTCGGGACGACTTTCGGGCCAGGGCCCATGGACAACTTCCAGAGATCCCTGGCCTGGCAGTGCTACCGAGAAGCGCTACCCGTTCGGGATAAGCTCTACAGACACGGCTCGAGAAACACGGGGCCGACCTGCCCGAGATGCGGTCAGAGCGACGAAACCGTTCTGCACGCACTCGTTCAGTGTCCAACAATTTCCGACCTGTGGGCTTATGTCGAACAACTGCTGTCACGTGTGGGACGAGTCGGTTTATCAGCTGAGTCTATCGTCAATATTGTCACGCCTCCTTCCTTCAAACGGGAAGGCAGAGCTATTTTCATCATCCTTGTGGCTATGGCGAAAAAATGTATCTGGTGGACGCGTCTGAAAGGATTGGAGACAAACACTTTCCTCTCTGGTCAATCTCTCATCAACTTCTTCAAGTACCACTTGAAAAGGAAAGTGAGAGTAGAGAGGCAAGTTTTGTCTAGCGAATGTTTTAAAAAAAGAATGTAGCAAGAATGGCACGTATGAATGACGAAGCCACCTTGAGCATAGTCCTATGAACCCAGAAATCGAAAACAGAGAGTTGCTTATTTGCAAAAAAAAAAAAAAAAAAAAAAAAATATAAAATGTGACTTCATTGACCGAGGTTACCGTGGTCTTTTCCGTAGGCTTTTCTTTCCACGGGTAAACCTCACCTGTCCTCCCCTTTACACTTCATATTGACATTTCTGTGATAACGATCCCTATTGATCAATTTTTTTTCCTCTCCCCCTTTTTTTTTTTTTTAACCCCCCCCTTTTTTTTGTCCTCTTTCTCTCCTTTTACGATCCCTTTTGATCGAAACTCCCCCTTCCTTTTTTTTTTTTTTTTTAAACCTTCAAAAGAAAAGCTCTACCTTGTAATTTGTTCTATCTGTGTGCAGCCCTGTGTGGCTAATAAAGAAACATATCTATCTATCTATCTATCTATCTATCTATCTATCTGTCAGTCTATTCATCAGTCTATTTATCAATCTATCTATCAGTCTATCTATGTATCTATCTGTCTGTCTATCTGTCTGTCTGTCTCTCTATCTGTCAATCTCTCTATCTATCTGTCTATCTATTTGTCTATCTATCTATCTGTCTATATATCTATCTGTCTATATATCTATCTGTCTATCTATCTATCTATCTATCTATCTATCTATCTATCTATCTATCTATCTATCTATATGTATGTATATATATAGTGTTTCAAAAATTTGATATAATTTCGCAATCTAATAACTTTGCCAGTTCTAATATTAACAGCATGTGTAGAAACAGTCAAAATTTTATGTTTACTGTTTGATATGTTTATCTTTTCAGGTGCAGAAATGGCGTTCACTGGATGAGAAAATGCGTTTTGTGTGCTTCCAGTGTTGACTACAACATTTGAACTCAGAATATAAAGACAAGGATGTATCCAGCGAGCACGATATATTCTTTTTATGATTATTTGACCCAAAACGCCTTTGCCAAACACCGGCTGTAATAATAAAAATAAACCTTTGCTAGTAGTGTTGTGCATTCGAATTGATCCCCAAATTGCATATTTGCAAACTGCACTTCTTAACCTTCCTTACACGACCACCATGTTTTTAGCCAAGTTCGTAACCACAGAGCCGTGCCTGAAATTATAATGAAGTCCAGTAGACAATAACATTCCCATTAATACAATTAAAATGATGACAAACAATGAAATAACAAGACCTAAATCATTGTTTTCTATCTTCAAAAGAATAGATTTTTTTAAATGTTAGAAAATACTAAAATTGCTAATTCACCAAAGAATCATCTCATATTTCAAAGACAAATACAGTGATAATGATGTCATTATTAGTCCCCGAGAAACCATTACAGCACATGATGTTATGTGAGTAGAATATTCATTGTATACAGATGGACTACATTCAAGCACCAAAGTCATCTTTCAGAAAAAAATAAAAAGGAAAGAAAATCGATTATGCAGCTGTTTTTAATTTTTTTTTTCCCCTGTTCAGCCTTGATCGAACAGATCTAAAAATCTATCATATTCCGAACGTGACCATCTCGTTTATTTTCCGCAGCACAGTATATCCAGAATAGCATGATATAAAGTTTAGGGGTAGAATGTCATTTCTGGAATGATAGGTTGTTTTGTTTGTAATTATAATAGAACTTTACGCAGGGAGCTGGAAACATCGTTAGCAAACTGGACGAAATGTTTAGCGACATTTCGTCCGTCTTTGTTTTGAGTTCTAATTTCGGAGTCGATAAAATAAGTACCACTTGAGTACCAGGGCCGATGTTATCGACTTACCCTCTCAAGACTTGCTGGGTTTGTGCCAAAATTTGAAACCAATTCTCAGAGGTCATTACATTGCGCAGACGATCCATTAATTATAACAATATTATTTTTGTTGCTGTTGTTGTTATTGGTGGGGGTGATAGTGTCAATGGTAGTTGTGCTAAAAATGGTTATAACAGAACGAGTGTGACCTAAAGTTGCTTGTAGTGGTAGCAACAGAGGAAAAATTACTACACTTTTCATAAAATATTCTTCATATATCAAATCTAATTGGATTTAACCCATAATTTTAAATTCTCTTTTAGTAAAAATGTTTAGCTACTTACCCCGTGGTATGAGTTCTAACCATTGTCGTCTTAACGCGTTTCTAAGAAAATACTCTTTATTTTTAAACTCATAAAGTTTTATACAAAAATCATTTAATGATTTCAAAACATTTACTGTAAATATAAACGTGCTGAATTTTCCCGAGGAAGCATACGAAATGTTAAATTTATTAGGATTTGTTTGAAAATTGTTTTATTTATTTAAATATTGAGAAAATGTAGATTGCTGTTTTGAAGAGAAAATGGGTCACCCTGGTTGAAGAGATAGGAACTGTAGGCCCCTGGGGCTTTTAGATTAGTTCATTTGGTATTCCGAGTTCGTATTTCCATATTCATTCTTGTCATATAAAGTCTCATCTTTGCTTCATACTCATTATTTCATTGAAGAGGGTATGTTTAATCTCCTCCTCCCCTTCTCCCTCTCTCCTCCTCCATCTTTCTCCTCCGTCCTCCTCCCTCCTCCACCGCCACCACCACCACCTGCGCCATCTCTTCATTCTCCGACTTCACATCAATCTTCTTCCCATCGTTACCTTCTCCGTCGCCATCAGCATAATTTTTAATTCCTTATCTTCTACATTATCAACAATCCTCCTCCTGCTCCTCATCAATTCCCCTCTTTCTTTTTACTTTCCTCGTGATGATGAAGCTGATGATGATCATCACCTTCATCGTCATCATTATCTTAATCCTACCCTTCCTCCTCCCCCTCCTCCTCATCATCATCCTCCTCATCATCATCATCAACGTCATCAATAGTTCCTACGTCCCCTCCTCCTCTTCTTTTTTCTCATTATCATCTCAAATTCCTCGTCTTCATTATCATCAATTCTCCGTCCTTTTTCTTCATATTCCTCCTCTTCATGAACACCACATCCACCACCGTCGTCGTCGTCACCCTCACCACCACCATCACGACCATCCCCACCACCACCACCACCACCACCGTCGTCGTCGTCGTCGTCGTCGTCGTCGTCGTCGTCGTCATCATCATCATCATCATCATCATCATTATCATCACTAATGCTAGTAATAAATTAAGTCGATCAAAGCTTTAATAGAATTGTAAAACAAGTCCATTTTCGGATGGCAAATAAATCTCAACTAATGATATTCTACTCACAGAATAAACCACGCAATAAAAATATCTGTCACTGTCAAATTAAACGAAAGGCAATTTTCATTTGTAAGTCATTTTTTTTTCTTCTTTTCTGATATGTTATCTTATCGATAATCTTCTACATAGCAGTTGCTTATTTTTTCTTGCCATTATTACATTAACCTTGTATATTAACCATCTTACAACCATATTATATTAACAAGCTTTAAATATAGCATTAAAAAAAACACCACTCGCTAAAGAAGTAAAATCCAGAAGAGCGAAACTACGAAGACGGGAACTCCTGACTTACTTCAGAAATAACAACCAACTCCTTCTCAAATTACACGCTAGAGACTTGGAAAAAAAAGGGAAAAGGAACCACTTTCTCTTCCTGTCTCTCTCTGTCTCTCTCTGTTTCTCTCCCTCACACACACACACACATACACACACATATAGTGTAGTCACAGATATACATTTCATCGGAAAAGTAACATATAGGATGTTCTTGGCACGAGAGGATTTGATTATAAATTTATGCGTCCAGCTGTCCTGAAACTAAAGATCTGTTTCTAAAATAGGCCCTATATCAAGTTTATGGGTGAGGGGTTGTCTCAATAGAATAATTAGGTCCAATTGGTTAAGTGGTACTTTATTTTATAGACACGAAATGATTTCTGTATTTATTTTCCCGTTTTATTATTAACCAGATGAGGCAAAGAGTTTAGCGGCATTTCGCCCGTCTTTACGCTCTGAGCACAAATTCCGCCGAGGTCGACTTTGCCTTTCATCCTTTCGAGGTCAATAATGTAAATACCAGTTGAGCAGTGAGGCCTATGCAATCAATTTGTCCCCTTTCCCAAACTCTCTGTCATTGTGCACCAAATTCGAAACTATTAATTAGAAGACGGTATTTCGTCCTTGTACGTCATGAGATTAAATTCTGCAGAAGTCGACTTGTCTTTCATCCACCCGGAGTCTGTAAAATAAGTGCCAGTTAGCACTGGGGTGCATATAATTGATTTACCCCCTCCTCTAAATTTCTGGCTTTGCGCCCAACATTTGAGACCAAACATTAGTTACATTATTTACATTTGTCGGATATTTGTCCTCATCTTGTTTGTTGTTAACAAAACGTTTCAGTTGGTATACCCTCCAGTCTTCAACAACCTTGGGGGAAGGCTGGCGGGTATATCAGCCGAAACGTTGTGTTAACAATAAACAAGATGAGGACAAATATCTGTCAAATGTAAATAATGTACATAATTCCTCATCTCTTAAATATAGAACTGTGTTTGAAACCATTAGTAACCAGGAGAGGAGACGAGCTGACAGAATCGTTAACATACTGGACGAGATGCTTAGCGATAGGTCGTTCAAATACCGCCGAAGTCAATTTGTTCTTCATCCTGTGCGGGACGGTGAAATAAGCACCTGTTAGACGCCGGGGTCAATGTAATCGACGTTCCTGCTCCTTGTAAGATATTAGGACTTGTGTCTTTAACTGAAAGAACTGTTAACGGAGAGAAAGGATTCGAGCTGGTAGAATCGTCTCCATGTCGGAATAGATGTTTAGCGGTATTTCGTTCATTTTTACGTTCTGATTTCAAATTACGTTGAGGTCAACTTTGCTTCTAATCCGTTCAAGATCAATGTCACTACCAGTCAAACACGGGTGAATGCAATCGATTTGCTCTACCAACCAAGATTGCTGATCATGGACCAAAATAAGAAATAATTATGAATCAGGGAAGAGAGAGGATTGCTGAAGACATGTTAAAGTATCTCGAAGTAATCTAGACAGGCGGAGGGAAAGATAACTCCAAACTGGAAACGTAGCCTAACATAACAAAGTGCATGCTACCATCAAGGTACCCTACGGTAACTATATATGCCACAAAAACAATTAAGTGAAAATATGGTACAACTTACCAAGTTGAAGTGACACGGATATTTCTAATGCACCTCAATGCCTCTCGCTGCTTCTCTCTATCTCTCCCCTCTCTACATACACACACTACCTACGTATCTATATATATATATATATAATATATATATATATATATATATATTATATATATATTATATATATATATATATATATATATATATATATATATATATATATATATATATACTGTGTGGCAACTTGGGCAAGTGTCTTCTACTATAACCTCGGGCCGACCAAAACTTTGTTAGTGGATTTGGTAGACGGAAACTGTAAGAAGCCCATTGTATATATATATATATATATATATATGTATGTATGTGTGGTGTGTGTGAGTGTGTGTGTGTGTGTGTGTGTATTTACGTACACACACATACATCGATATATATAGAGAGAGTGAGACAAATCAATGTGTGTGTGTGTATGTGCGCGCGTGTGTCTAAGCATGTGCGCATATACACAGCTTCCCCTACCCCGTCAATAAACAAACGAGAGATCGATGCTGAAGCTAAGAAATATGTCTTCTGCAACTGTCACCTCGCAAAGTATGAGTAAAAACTTTAGGTAAACCCTGATCTGACGAGTGTCAAAGAAGGGTGAAGTTTACCCGATATTGTCGAAATAAATGCAACGGATAAACCGTCTTCGCGTTGTGTTAAAGATTGCTTTTACATTAATATGATATGATAGCGTCGACATATCTTCAATAAATTGTCTTATTGTTTATCATTGCTTGCTAATCTTCACTAAATTTTCGTGGAAACTTCCAAAATTATGACACAATGACAGCTGACATACATATGTGAACTACATACTGAATACGAAAACCGATCTCTCTTCTCTCTCTCACTTCTCTATCTCTCTCTCACCTCTCTTTCTCTCTCTCACCTCTCTTTCTCTCTCTCACCTCTCTTTCTCTTTCTCACCTCTCTTTCTCTCTCTCCGTCTCTCTCTTCCTCTTTCCCTCTCCTTCTCTTTCTCAAACATGCATAATCACATACACGAGTATTCATGCATGTGGAACATATATATACACACACTTACATACATATATGAGTGTGCATACGTACTTGCGTACACACCTGACATATATATACATATACACACATATATACATGCATACATATATTAGGTCCGCATATATATAATTATACACACATACACACCTTCATGTAGGAAGAAACACACATACATATTTGTACGCAAAAACAGTCGAACATATGTTTAAACCTTTCAAATATTGAAAAAAATTCAATAATTCTGACACATGTAAGTTAAGTGATGGGTGCAGTTGGTTACTCACGTCAATTGCTCTCAATCAATTGCAAAAAACAAGGCTACAGGTCGAGAGTTCGTCGATATCCCAGGGCTTTAACTCTCAACAGCTATGGATATTTTAAAAATATTATTTGAACACATTTTTGGAATCTGAATCTCTTTACTCCTTTACTCTTTTACTTGTTCCAGTTATTTGATTGTGGCCATGCTGGAGCTACGCCTTTAGTTGAACGAATCGACCTGAGGACTTATTCTTTGTAAGCCTAGTTCTTATTCTATCGGTAGCTTTTGCCAAACCGCTAAGTTACGGGGACGTAAACACACGAGCATCGGTTGTCAAGCGACACACACACACACACACATATATATATATACATATATACGACGGGCTTCTTTCATTTTCCGTCTACCAAATCCACCCACAAGGCTTTGGTCGGCCCGAGGCTATAGCAGAAGACACTTGCCCAAGGTGACACGCATTTGGACTGAACCCGGAACCATGTGGTTCGTAAGCAAGCTACTTTATTTCATAAAATTTGTCATCGTAGACAGTACAAAGAGTGCGTAGCTTTGCGGGCTGGACAAACACATTAATGAATGAAAATGAAATAGAATGAATAAATGAGAGACGAAACCCAACACCCGCCGATTGAATTTTTCTCGAAAACATATTTTCTTTTTTTAAAAATCAATATGAGGTTTCAAACCTCTTACATGAAGGAGGCACTAAAGCCTCTTACTTAACATGTTTCTTTTTTAAACACACAATTGAGGTTATAAACCACTACAAATAATACAATAAGATGAGGTGTCAAACCCTATAACGAGGGTCTTTCATCTCCTACTCTTCGATATATCCATCGATATATTCATCATTATCTTCAATGCCGCCTGAGTTCCTGTATCTAGCCATTTCCCTTGCCTCACTCATGTAGGACATGTAAGTCATGTAAGGGCCACCCGGCCATATGCGACATTCCTCCCCAAATCCTTTAAGCCTTTCCCACAAGGGAAACCTTATGACCTCTACAGCTATCTGCGGAGGCCATTCGGGGTCCCGTGTGAAGGGCATATCTACTGTCTCTTTATGTTCTGCTACTATTTTTTCCACCTTCCCGCCCTTATAGAAAAAGATAATTAATTCATCATCTTTAAGGGTAGGGGTCGTTTCTTCCACCGTGGGTGGCAAAACTTCGGGACATGCAGACGGCACTTCATCTCCCCGCTGAGATGACCAGTTCTTCTTCCTTCATTTTTTTCTTTTCTTCTTGACTTCGGGAGAGTGGAGCTCTTCCACTTTGTCCGGAGACTCTCCCCTCCTCCCGAAGCCTTAGGTTCCTTCGGCGGGCAACTATTGTTGCCCGCCTTCTTCCTTTTTAATGCTTTCTGAGTTGAGGAGGCTGAAGCCTCCTCGACCACGTCTACCTCTCCCTTTGATCGGGTAGGGGAAGTGGCATCTAGTGACTGTTCCAGGATCTTACCATGGTCCTGGGGGCAGTCCTTTTTAATGTGGCCTGGCTGCAGGCACGAGTGACACATGGGGGGACGTCCCTCAAGTATCACCGGATACCTGCAGCCAGCCATTTTCAAGAAATCTGGAAAAACCAGATCTGTTGCGGCCGATGAGGTCCACAGGGTCAAAATCACTTTTGACCCTTCCTAATCGAATGCCGGCAATACCCTTACATTTAAGAACCTGGGCCCGCCATCCCCCAGTCCCCCTCGGATGGTATCTTCAATCCAATCCGCTTCGGTGCCTGGGGGTAACCCACATGCCTAGACTCTTATTAATTTCCTCCCGCAATATGACGAGAGGAACAGAATTTCCGTGTCTTCTAAAGCTGACTCGCAAACTGGCGAGCCTTTTCCCCGTTGTCAAACAGCAACCATACGGTTGCATGTTTGACACCACAGGATATCTATTTTACAGAGGACAAATAGTCTTTAAGTCCATTTTTATAACTTGTTTTGGGAAGACGGTGATGGAATTAAGAACTTTAGAATAAGTTCTAAGCCCCATCGTCTTCTCCTCCATATCTTTTAACCACTGCTTAGGCGGGTTAATTTCCCATTCTAAAACAGAGTTCTTTTTAAGTTCCTTCTCTGCCATGTCAAAAAACAGTTCAAAAGTAGTTCAAAAGACAGTCTGCCAAAAAATTAAACCGAATATAAATAAAACAAAATAAAAGAGGTGGAAAGGGAACCGAAATTAAAGTAATGAAAAGAACGAACCAACATTTAGAAAGAAAGATAAAATAGAAGAAGGGAAAAGTAAAAGAAAAACCTCACAAATAGCACCGACAGGGAATCATTTGTATAATACTCCAAAAAAGTAATCCAAATAGCTTATTCTTGAAGTACTCCAATTCTGAAAAATTGTACTTTTTCTGGCGAGATACGCCCACTAGAATTTACAAAAAGAATTTTCAAGCAAAAATTCTCAATTCACCGTTACGGTGATGAGAACCAGTAATTGACAATTTTTCTTTTTGTTCTTTTTTCTATTCACGGAGCCCCCCAAAAACTCACATCTTATCACTGTAACAGTCCAGACCAGCTAGTGTTGCATTCTGGTAACCGGAAGTAAACAAGCTACTTACCACACAGCCACTCCTACGGATATAATAGCTTTTACATTAATATGGTATGATAGCGTCAAAAATAAAAAGGAATTACCATTAATCGGGTAATTTAGTCGAAATCACTTACATCTAATCTCCTGTTGATATCCTTAAACCGGAGACTGGTTAAGCCAACCACATTCTTTAAAACTTACTTTCAGATTCGATCCCTTTCCTCAATCGTCTGAGCAATTGTCATCCGTGACCGCATGTTTGAACTCTGACTAGTGAGTGGAAATTGGCAGAACGACGTGCTAGAGAAATCAATGGAACGGAATGTAACCATACAGAGAATTGGATGCTATGTATAGCAGGCGAAAAACCAGATAGATGTGTTTATTTAGTCATACAAAGGACCTCACATATATGCGCATTATGTATATGTGTATACATATACATGTATGTGTATGTATGTATATATATATCTATATCTATATATATATATATATATATATATATATATATATATTATATATATACATGGCTGTGTGGTAAGTAGCTTGCTTACCAACCACATGGTTCTGGGTTCAGTCCCACTGCGTGGCACCTTGGGCAAGTGACTTCTACTATAGCTTCGGGCCGACCAAAGTCTTGTGAGTGGATTTGGTAGATGGAAACTGAAAGAAGCCTGTCGTATATATGTATATGTATACATGCATATGTGTGTGTGCGCCTCTGTATGTGCTTCTGTGTGTGTTCCCCCCACCCACATCGCTTGACAACCGATGCTGGTGTGTGTACGTCCCCGTAAGCTAGCGGTTCGGCAAAATATACCGATAGAATAGGCACTAGGCTATGTGGTCGATTTGCTCGACTAAAGGCGGTGCTGCAGCATGGCCGCAGTCAAATGACTGAAACAAGTAAAAGAGTAAATGAGTATATATACATACATACATAGATACATACATACATACACACACACACATACACACACATATATACACATACACATACGTAATATGTATGTGCGATTCTTTGTATGAATGAATGTATACCTCGGTCTGGTTTATATGTATATATCTAAAATATGCCGGAGTAAACACATAAATGTGAAACAAGGTGGAAAAAAAGAGTACTGAAATACCAGTGGTAGAGTAATATGCTTTATTTAAAGCAGCAGAAAATTCAACAAAACCTGTTTCTCTGAGTTTCCCGTTTCCGTTCGTCGGACGACGAACGGAAACGGGAAACTCTGAGTAACAGGTTTTGTTGAACTTTCTGCTGCTTAAATAAAGTATATCTAAAATATGTACAGTTTGTGACCAAGTCTTTTTACAAATAGTTTTGCTAACGATGAAATGTGTTTAAATCAATATTCTAAACTTCTTGACTTAAGAGTTTAATCTTTTTACAGGATAAAATATGTGTCTGCCACACAGGTATTAATTTCAATTTACTGTTTTCGTTTGCGCGTGGCTGTATGTATGTATGTATATATATATATATATATATATATATATATATATAATATATATATATATATATATATATATATATATAGCGAGAGAGAGATAAGAAATACCAAAAAGGATCAGTAAAGAATTCATTACTAAATCAATTGAATTCATCCTACATAATAACCACTTCATGTTTGACAATACATTTTACCGTCAAAAATCCGGAATTGCTATGGGTACAAGGGCAGCACCAGTCATTGCAAACCTAACAATGGGCTACCTGGAAATAATAATTTACCAGGAATCTTTATTAATCTTTGGAAACCCCCTCTCTCAATACACAAAAGAGAATTGGAAACGATTCCTGGACGATTGTTTTATACTCTGGAATGAAAACACAGATAAACTCCTAAAATTAAAAAACCTATTGAACAGCATAAACCCAAATATACAGTTCACAATGGAATACAACCAAAAGGAGCTCCCATTCTTGGATATACTAATTAAAAAAATTAACCTTAAAATAGAAACAGACATTTTTTACAAAGCCACAGACGCCAAACAATACCTTCTTTTATTCATGCCACCCAAGACACACTAAAACAAACATCCCCTTCAACCTTGCAAGAAGGATATGCACAATAGTGTCAGAACAAAATACCAGGAACTTTAGACTGCAAGAACTCAAAAACACCCTAATTGACAGACATTACCCAGCTCAACTCATAGAGGATGGGATCAGACGTGCAACAGAAATCAACATAGAAACTTTAAGAAAAGTTCAACACAACAACACACCTTCCCCGAAAATACTACCTTAAATATCTACATACAACCCCAGAAACAAAGAAGCCTTCACCATCATCACCCAGAATTTACCAATACTTCAGAAGGACCCCAAATTAAAGGAAATTCTAAACATACACCAAATCATTAAAAGCTACAAACAACCTAAATCATTTAAAAAGATTCTCACAAAGGCAAAATTGTTTTCTGAAATTACGGATGCAAAAGTAAAAAGATGTGGTAGACCAAACTGTGCAACATGTCCAAACCTGTTAGAAGGATCAGAATTCCTCTTCAAAGAGGGACAGAAATTCAAGATCAAATCTAACTTTACTTGTGCCTCTGAAAACATAATTTATGTCATAAAATGCTCGGGCTGCCACCAAGACTACGTGGGATCCACGGGACTATCACTCAGACGTAGATGCACACTGCATCGACAACAGATTGCGTTCCCAGAATACAGAATGATACCTTTTAGTGAGCACATTGAGAAATGCGCAAAGCAACTACTACCACAATTCTTAATCTTTCCATTTTACCAATGTACTATCGGATCATCAACACAAATTAGACTAAACAAGGAAACATTCTTCATTGAAAAGTACAAGCCCAGACTTAACCATTCCAACATACTGATACAGAGAAATTCACACCAAGGGAAATGCAAAAAAGTTTAAGCGATTATCTCCCTTACACCGGAAGAAATCACTTATTACCTCTCCTTAGCTAGAACTCTTTTGAACATAAACATAACGATAACTCTTCTCAACATAAACATAACGACGTAAGAAATTTGAAAAGCTAAACGCGAAACCAGTCTTTCTTCTAAACTATGTCATTGTAAGAAAAAATTTATAATATTCTTCACACATATTGACTCAAATATATATTTTTTAACCTTTTAAAACAAGCCTTCTGTAGTTTTTTCACTTTTTACTATTTTCTATATATATATATATATATATACATGGGTGTGTGCGTGTTTGTATGTATGCATACCCCTAAGGAATGAGGGAAACAGAAAATGGAATTCACGAGAATCTTTATTCATCACATCAATCGTTTGGAGCCATCTTAGATCGGACTTTTGCGGATGGGATATTATACAACGGATGGTACTGCGTCCTCTGGTGTAGACATATCACGTCAGGTAACTTTTTAAAAAAATCATACCTTACTCAGTATGAAATATATATTATAGTGGGGTAGGTCGGTTAATTGAGTTACTCTTGTTACTGATGGCCTGAGACCACACAGTCGAAGATCGCTGGACAATGGCAAAGAGAAATAATCATTTAGTGTTTACACTTAAAAATGAGACTTTTCCCCCTCCATACTTTAAAGAGGTCTCAGGCCAGCAGTGTTTAGGGAGTGAGGATACGCCGTAAGGCCAAACTCTTACGAGCGAAAAACCCAGGGTAACCTTATAAACTGGCCTACACCACTATAATATTAACTGCTCTACATCTTAGAGTGATGTGCTTCTACTCCGGATTATTGTATTTCTACAAATGATCCTTACATTATTTGTCCTCAGCTTTTTTGTTGTTAACACAACGTTTCGGCTGATATACCCCCTCCCCAGCCTTCAGGTGTCCTGGGGAAATTTCGAACCTATGTCCTCATTCCTAAGGTATTTTTCAATGATATTATTATTGTTATTATTATTATTATTATTATTAGTAATAGTAGTAGTATTCAGGTCACTGCCTGGTATTGAACTCGGAATCTTAGGGTTAGTAGCACGCGCTCTAAACCACTACGCCATATGCCAGTAGGCAAATGTAAATAATGTAAATAATGTACATGATTCCTAATTTTTTAGATATAGAAATAAATATATATATATATATATATATATATATATATATATATACACAAACCATTCAAACACTGAGGTTTGATATATATACACATACATACATACACACATATATGTGTATATATATATATATATATATATATATATATATATATATATATATATATATATATATATATATATATATACATATATTTATACGTATGTATATTTGCGTGTCTCTGTTTGTCCTCACATCATCGTTTGACAATCCATTGGTGTGTTTATGTACCCGCGATATAGTAATTCGTCAAATAGAGACCGATAGATTTAGTACTAGGCTCGCAAAAAATAAGTAGTGATGTCGATTCGTTCGACTAAAGGCGGGGCTCCAGCATGACCGAAGTAAAATGACTGAACAAGTAATATATATATATATATATATAATATATATATATATATATATATATATATATATATATATATATATACAGAGCCACGCGGCTCTGTCAGAAGTTATGTCGAACTCTTACACCCAAACTTTCTCTCACTCTTTCCTCATGAATCTTGCAGCTCACCTACGACGGACCGGCTCACCTACGACGACCGCCAAGGAAACCGGGAAACCGGCCCTATGAGCCAGGCATGACTCGAGAAGGAACAAACAACACACACACATAAATATATATATAATATATATATATATATATATATATACACTGTCAGACGCATAGGTGTTGATATTTGAATGGACCTCTCTTCATTAGGATCAGTCTATTCAAAATCTTTCAATGAACTCATGCTTTTAGTGCCAAACATTTGCTCACATTGGGTTGTACACCAGATCGAACGGATGCAAAGCTCCAGCAGAAAAACTAGAACGTTCCACAGACTAACCAGCTTCATATTACTAAGTTTGGCTTCACCAAGCACTATATTCACCTCTTGCCTTTGAATCACTCAAACTTTTGTGATGCATGCTTCCACGAACGCTAAAGTAGGTACCAGCATACAAACTACCATGAGCGTCCTCCTATGTATTTCAAACATTTGTCTGGTATCTACAGAAAGAAATCAATAATAATAATAATGATGATCAGTAAGAGATGGAGAAAACAGTATTAGAGATACGAGGTCATATCGAAAACAACAAAACTATGACAATAACTGTAGCAGCAGTAGGAGAAAGTTCAGAAGAAGAAGAAGAAGAAGAAGAAGAAGAAGAAGAAGAAGAAGAAGAAGAAGGGTGATGAGGGGGTGAAGAGGAAAAGAAGCAGCAGACATTTGATGTTGACAGCAAAAGAATGTGATCCGTTTAACTAAGCCACAATCCAATTATGACGAAAATTATACGGGGTTGTGGGTGAAGAAATGGTGTTACTTGAAACAGTGTTTTATTTTTTCCATTGTGAAGTTTTTCCTATGTCGGCCAACAGCTTTTTAAGAAACAATGAAAGCTTCCGGGGGATGCTTACGTAAGACGTCAAAAAATGCGTTTCTGATGATAAATCAAGCTTTTTTTAATACATGTATTTATTTATTATTTTAGTTGTTTTTTTTTCTCTACATCACTCCTTTTTGTTTCATTTTTAGGTTCTCAGTAAATCGATAATATGGGATGCACGCATAAATGCTGAGAGGCAGGGGACGTAATTGTTACTGATGACAGTGAAGATGGCAGTCACAAGCAATTTCGAAGACGAAGAAGAAGAAGGAAACAGCATATCGATGCCAGCAGAGAGGAAAGCAAAAGAGGAGAGAAGATTAGCTCACGGATATGGAGTGGGGTTGGGTAGGAGGAAGACATGAACGTTGTGACATAATTCGTAGAGACATGAGATGCAATTCGAGAAGGGGGG
Source organism: Octopus sinensis (assembly GCF_006345805.1). Classification (NCBI taxonomy): domain Eukaryota; kingdom Metazoa; phylum Mollusca; class Cephalopoda; order Octopoda; family Octopodidae; genus Octopus; species Octopus sinensis. Next base: position 21,245,924 of record NC_043015.1, read on the forward strand.
GATGGAGGGGTCGTTTGGTACGTGAGGGTATTTAAAGAAAACACTACTACTACTACTACCACTAGTGCTGCTGCTGCTGCTGCAACTACTACTACTACTACTACTACTACTACTGCTGCTGCTGCTACTACTACTACTACTACTACTACTACTACTACTACTACTACTACTACTACTACTACTACTACTACTTATTTTGAACTTGACAAAGACAGACTTACTGTGGAAATTTCGTTCAAGCAATAAAATATTTATTACAATCGAACCGCGCTATTCGTCTTGACTGTTTACCTTCGTAAAGAGTTACGTCAAACCTTTTATAATAATAACAATAATAATAATGATAATAATAATAATAATAATAATAATAATAATAATAATAATAATAATAATAAATTATTTTATTGGCCTAGTAGTAGCTTGAAATTTTGGCACAAATTCAGCAATTTCTCGGGAGAAGCAAGTCGATAGACCTCAGTATTCAACTGGTACTTATTTCAGCGATCTCAAAAAGATGAATGCAAAGTCACCTCAGCGGAATTATGGACTTGAAATGCAAAGATGGACAATTTGTCGAACACGGTAACGACTTGCAGCTCGCAGATTGCTGCTGTTTCTGTTAATGAGACCCCTTTTTCTTCTGTGCTGCTGTTTTATAGTAACAAACAACTTGATCCAACAAACTAGACATCTATCTGGTTGCGCGAACTGGTTTATGTAGATGCTAAATAATCCCTCAAGCAACAAGTCATAGTCTTAAGGGCAGATGAAATGATCATGCCCTGGATGTTTTGTGCGGACATCACACACACACACACACGTGTGTAGGGTGGGGGGACAGAATGAACTATAAGTAAAAAGCTTGTATGTGAGAAAACTAAGAATAAAAACGTTCCTACTATCCAATCATATCGAATAGTCTCCTGATAGACCGTTTCGCAATTTGTAGATAACTCCTCAGATGAAAGTGATTTATCCATTGACTAGATAGATAATGAATTAAAATATCAGTATATTGCTTAGTGTAATTTATATATTAGTCGTTTTGACAGCGTATCGTTTATTAGTCAGTAAATATCGTATGTGAAATATGACGTGAATTACAAAGCCCAGCTTCAACGCCCTAACATTGTTAAGAGAAAGATGCCTTCCATGCTTCAGATACGGAGTCTTGTAACGGACCGCGTTCCCTGGTTTAATGGTCATCCCTATTGAAAGAATTTTCCAATTTACGTCCGAAATATACAGCAGAGGAAATTCATATAGTGGAGAGTTGTAAGTTAGGTTAAACATTGCCCATTTTCCGACTGCTCGAAGGAGGAGGACTGATCTCAAAACTATATTGTTACAAAACGAAATACTTAATCCCACATTCACGAATCATATATACACATACATATAGAAAACTGTGTAACAGTATCTACGCGTGCGTTTGAGTGTGTGTGTGAGCACGAGCGCGCATGCACAATCAATATGAGTATATATATATACACATATATATATGTATATATATATATGTATATATACACATAGATATGTACATATCTATATGTGCATATATAAATATAAATATAAATATATATATACATACACACAAACATGCATACACACACACACCCATATATATATTATATATATATATATATATATATATATAGATATATATATATATATGTATGCATGTTTGTGTGTATGTATATATGTATATATGTATATATGTGTGCGTGCGTATATATATATATATACATATATACATAAAAATAGATATATATACATATACATGTGTGTGTGCATGTATGGACTGATGTAAGTGTATATGTGTATGTATGTACGTATGTATGTGTGTGCATGATGTGTGTTTGTACGTATGTTTGTATGTGTTTGTGTATGCATGCATGCAAGCGTGTATGTACGTATGAGGGGGCGTTTCCTTTCTTCCATTGACATTTAATAGATAGTATGACTCCGAAATAATGAGTGCAAACTAATTACGACGCAGATAATCCAAAACAAGCTACCAAATCAAACACAGAAAGAAATACAAAACACGTAAAAAGGAAGAACTAAACCGTACTGTACTCGATGGAACCCGGGGAGTTCCCGCTTTCAGTTCAATATAATAATAACGCTGGGATATAAAATTGCGCAGTCGCCTATGCCAACTTATTCCGTTTCCTGTAATGTTTAAAACGGCGTCACTTTCAGTTTTTATCATTAAACTGAAGTGAAGCGTGCACGATGCCAAACTAATCGTACAAATGCTTCGCCTTCTACCCATTGATTGTTATTAATTGCAGTCCCTCGTACATTTTAGAAGGTGTGACATTTGATTCCCTTCTGGTATTATATATTGTTTTGTTGCATTATGTTAGATTCTTCATTTCCGTCTTTAATTATTGCGTCTACGTATTAATACATAAAGAAATCGCATACACAACATGCCTATGTATATATACTTGTGTTTGCATACCTATATATACTTATATATTTATATATGTATATATATATATATATATGTATATATATATATATATATATATATATATATATATATATATATATATATATATATATATATATATATATACATATACATATATTTATATTATATATATATATATGTTTCACACAAATTCGAAACAATATATATATATATATATTATATAATATATATTTATATATATATGTATATGTGTATATATATATAATATATATATATATATATATATATGCATATGTATATATATATACATATATATATATATGTATATGTATATACATATACTTATATATATATATAGATATATATATATATAGATAGATAGATAGATTAGATACACACCCATGCACATATATATGAACATATATACTTACAAATAAGAATATGCTTGTGCGCGCGCACGTGTGTGTATGTGTTGTGTGTGAGTGTGTGTTTTTGTGTGTGTGTGTGTATGTGTGTGTATGTGTGTGTGTGTGTGTGTGTGTGTGTGTGTGTGTGTGTGTGTGTGTGTGTGTGTGTGTGTGTTTGTGTGTGCGTGCGTGCGTTTGTCGCATAATTGATTTGCAGAAAATAAAGACAGTTATAAAACGCTTCTAAGTGCGAAAAACGAACTCGGATAAAGTAGGAATCGAGTCGCTAAGTCTATTAACATTGATTTTATTATTTAGTCTACCGTAAGTTAGTACATATCAAGGCATGTATAAAAGGAAGGAAGCTGTAAATGAAATTGATCTCTCAACCCTTTGAATCCTCATCTACGCTGTTAAACAGCAGCGATATATTTTTTTGAATATTGCACCCGGAAGATGCAAAAGTAAGCACCCGAATGCTTTTGTGTTAACGGTTGAAAATTACAATGTTTCTGCCAGTTAGTGAGGCGTAAATATAAAACTATGTGGCCACCATCTTTTGCGTCTTCCGGGGGTATAATCAAAAGTAATCGCACTCGAAGAAGTGTACACGTCGGTTCAGAAGGTTAAGACAGAAGGTAATTAATTTAATGATAGCTGATGTCAACTCAGAGAGAAGAATCAGGGAGATAAAGGAACTGTGAGATGCTATATGATGCTACGTTGTATAAAGACAGCGGATTAAAAAATAATCTTAGAGCAAAATTATATGTGAGTTTTCAAGGAATATAACGCATGAATATTAATATGGTTTCAAATTTTGCACAAAGCGAGCAGTTTTGCACAAAGTCGACAATATTAACCCCAGTGAATGACTGATGCTTATTTCATCGAAAGAATGAAAAGTATATTCGAACCCAGAGAAATTTGAACTCATAACTTGAACATGACAGTGTGCCGCGTTTTATAATAGAGTTGATACTGTAGACCTCAGTACTTGGCGGGGTGCAACGGAAGTCAGAGTTGACCTCCGCAGCATCACAATCAAGAAAGTGAGAAAAAAGAAACAGATAATGGTTTAAAATTTTGCCACAATGGCTGCAATTTTGAGTGGGTGGGGTATGAGTCGATTAGATCGATACAATTGCTCCACAGGTACATATTTCAGGGATCCCAATAGTAAAAAATGCCATGTCGACCTCGTTGGAATTTGAACGTAAAGACTGACGAAATGTCGCTGAGCATTTTGCCTGCCGTGCTAACGATTCTGCTAGCTCACCGCCTTGCTGTTTATGTAATAATAATAATAATAATAATAATAATAATAATAATAATAATTATAATAGTAGTAGCAGTAGTAATAGTAGTAGTAGTAGTAGTAGTAGTAGTTGTTGTAGTAGTAATAGTAATAGTAATAATAATAATTATAATGATGATGATGATGATGATGATGAATGCCCTAATGTAGTACCAGGCATTGGCTCTCATGGGTTCTGATCTTAACTGATTAGAAGTGTTATCATGTACATTATTTTGTCTTGGTATAACAGATGGGCTACAGCAAATATTCTGCTCAATACCACAGATTTGCTTGTCAGTTGTTTGACTTTAACCAGTTGAGCATGTCCCTTAGTGGCTAACGATATGTGCATCTCTGATCACGAGCAGAAGTAGTGGGGGAGCATCATAGCCGTGTGTTGAGAGGGATTCTTTGGGGTTTGAATAATTCACCTCTGGAAACATGGGTGTTTTGTTCAACATCCTTAAACAACCCTTATTCAGGGACCTTTTGAGTGGGATGGGTTACTCGAACTGAAGAAAATTCTAACTGGGCCCCACCTGCAAGGTCATGTGCTGTTTATCTTGATATGAGATCACCATGTCGCGCACATATGGTTGTGATGCATGTGCCTGGTGTACCTTTATCAGACGGGTAGTGGTGATGGGTATACTGGGCTTCGTATATTTTACCCCAGTGTCACTTTGATGGCATGAACTGCTCTCTCACTCAATAATAATAATAATAATAATATTAATAATAATAATGATAATAATAATAATAATAATAATAATAATAATAATATAATAATAATAATCCCAGTGCTCAGCTGGTATTTCCTAGGCCTTGAATTGAAGAAAAGTTAAGTCGACCTCAACTTCTCAGCACTTTGCCCAGCATGGTCACAATTCTACTAGTTCCCCGCGTTCTTCTTCTTCTTCTTCTTCTTCTTCTTCTTCTTCTTCTTCTTCTTCTTCTTCTTCTTCTTCCTCTTCTTCTTCTTCTTCTTCTTCTTCTCTTCTTCTTCTTCTCTTCTTCTTCTTCTTCTTCTTCTTCTAGAGGTGGGGTCAAAAATGAGGTTGATTTCAGCGCATTCTGAATTCAGAATGAAATACATTTGGGGAAAATATTGTATTCATTTTTCTCCCCTATGTAGAAACGATACTGATAATTCACAGAATATAAATATCTATTATAGTTGTAAAAACAACGCATTTTCTTGGGTCACCACCGCCTTATGTCACCAGTTTTCTAATTATTATTGTATGGATCTATAGATACAAAGCATAAAACAAAGTTTGGTAAAGTATTTAAATGCTCTTGTTATTACTTAAACAAAGGTGAATTCGGAACGAGCAGAAATATGGTGCGAGTAGTGTCAAAGAATCTTTCTCTTCCTGTTTAGACGACATAATTTTGTATTAGATGTATGAATCTACTGTTTGTGACAGTTCGTTATAGTCCACACATTGTTACGTTATACGCCTCCAAACTTTAGCATCTATTAGATATATATCCTGTCTACCGTACACCATCATCACGTTACAATAGCTATATTTCAGCTGTTGGATATTAAACACGTTTAGTTATGTAAAATTAAGAATGTGAATCGGGAGGCATTTAATGAAAAAATATTTTTTTTAAAAGTCAAGAAAAGTGCACGCACAAGTTAAATTTCACTACACGTTAACATTGGTCAACACGTTAACCAAATATTTCACCAAATAATAAATCGATTATTTGAATAATCGTTCGGTCAATCATTCAATTAGCTAGTTATTTCAAAGTCCTTCAATGACACACCTTTTCTCCACCAGGTTTGCTTCAGGTCCTTCACGAATGGCGGAAGGACATTGCTAAAGGTAGCCGATTACCTGAGTGACTGCCTGACTAATCAATCAATGAATTAATTGGTTAATGGTTAAGTAGTTCATTAATCATTATAAAAGAAGTGAAATAGAGCCATGAACTGTAATTAATATTCACATAAAGGCCGATCTTAGATACAACAAAATCTGTTTCACGAGTTCACATCAAGAATTTTGCAAAAATAAAGAACGCACTTTTCTTTACAATCGATAGTATTTTATAAAATGCCCCTTAATATAACAAATTGCCAAAAGAATATCGAGAAGAACCACAAAACAAAAACAATATATGTTAAGTACATACATATTATACATAAACATCCATCCATCCATATATATATATATATAATATTCATATAATATATATATATATTTATATATATATATACACTATATATATATATATATAATATTCATATAATATTTATATATACACCATATATATATAATAGGTAATATAATATATATATATATATATATAATGTGTAATGTATATATCATATATAATATATACGCCCATACATATACGTACATACACACACACTCACACACTCATATATATGTATATATAGATATATATTTATGTGTGTTTATGTATTTATATATGTATGTATATATGGTTATGGATATGCCAGTAATATGGTAAAAAATATGGATGTAGTATTTTAGAAACAAGATAGAAAATTGATAGAACATCGAGAAATATAATAAGAGTTATTTTTTGTCTTTACAATCAGTCATAAATCATTTTTTAAGATGAAATATTTGTGGGCGATATTAGTTAAAATGCAGCAGTTAGGAATCATGTCATGGTGACACAACATTTAAATTTCTTATTCTTATCACAAATCAAATATATATTTCTTCGCAAATTGTGCAAATATTACTGATACATCAGCTTTTATGCTTTCTCACTCGCTGTAAGATTCGCTGTCTTGCCTCTGTAATATATATATGTATATGTATATGTATATGTATATATATATGTACATATATATATATATATATATATATATATATATATATATATATATATATATATATAATGTATATATATATATAGAGAGAGAGAGGACAGAGAGAAATGTGTATATATGTATATATAAGTATATATATATATATATATATATATATATATATATATATATATTTACGGGGGGGTGTTTGTATTGTGCATTTCTGTTTTCTATTAATGCTTATATATGTACACATGCAAACATAAATGGATACACATATTTATACATACGTATATATTATCATATATGTGTATATGAATACACATACAAGCATATATAAATACAAGCATACATACATTGATACATATGTATATAGTTACTCATCAGCGTTCATATATATACATATATGTATACACACAAAGTCATTAAATCGTAGTAGACGGTTTGAAATGCCAAGAGATTTTTTAATTATATGAAAACATACTCAAACAAACACATACCCACACACAAACACACGTACACACCTATACACAGAAACAATCACATTCAGCATGCACACTCTTAGATGTAATATATATATCATATGTCGTCGAAACTTCGAAGTTACTCTTAATAAAAATATCAAAATTATTAACCTATATTTTTAGCTTTCATTTAATATTCGCCGTTTTATGAGCTTGTGACCACATATTTTGTTAGATTTATATGTATTCATCTACGAATATATGTATGTATATATGTATATATATATATATATATATATGTAAGCATGGATGCCTCTACCTACGTATACATGTATTTGTGTACGAATATATTTGTGTATATATGTATATATACATGTATCTATTTATATGTGTATACATACGATTGTATATAATTCTATATATATATGTTTGTATATATATATATATATATATATGCATATATAAATGTTATGTATATATATATATATAAATATATGTTTATATATATGTAATGCATATACGTATGTGTATATAACTATATGTACGTATATATATTATAGATTTACATATAATATGCACAAACGCATACATACATATATTTGCATGTGTATGTAACTGTCAATGCATAAATACACATATGCATATATTTATATGTGTATATATTTTATTACGAGTGTTCATTGTTCTTTGAATCACCAGAAAGAGAATTGAATGTTTCTTACTTACGAAAATAAAATGCAAGTGACTGGAACATATTACATCTACTTTAAGATAGTCGTGATGAAATATATTACGAACATATTATGTGCCTTAATGGTATAAATGCGATGGCGGCTAATTAGCAGGATCGATAATGTTGTGGTCAATATATTGTCTTTAGTTACGTCCCTTTGTGTTCATTATTGTTACGTAACAATTCTGTTACAAAATGTCAGAATACTATTTCTGGAAGCCATTTCATCTTGTACTATGTAGACAAATACAGGTGTATCAATTACTATTCAATAAAACTTCTTGATTTATTAAGATAATCTCTGCCTCTAGAGAATATATTATAATTACCAAATGGCAATTAAGATCAGGACCAATATAGAAATCAAAACTTCCCAAAAGCTGACATACCATTAAGGGAGAAGACAGATTTAGTGTCTTGAGATAAGTGTTTTTATCTCCATAACACTCTTTAGAACCAGGGTTATCTTCCCTTCTCTCAATTGGAGATTGTCTTTTGTATTTGGCAATTATGAATTACTCCTCCGGCGTAAGTCAAATTTAATTTGAAGCACGAATTTATATTGTATGTTATTTGATATGCCTGTATTTATCTATGATGTTCAAATACATGTCATTGGACACTTAGGCATTTCTCTTTGCTCTCCAAAAACAAAAATCTTAATCCAATAGTAACCGGTTATGGTCGACTTTCGGCGTCAAAATTGACTTCTGCAGAACTCATTTGATTATTGCACCCGGAATATGCAACAACAAGCGCCCAAATGCTTTTGTGTTTACGGTTGAAAATTACAATGTTTCTCCCAGTTAGTGAGGCGTAAATATAAAAATTATGTGGCCACACTCTTTTACGTCTTCCGGGGGTATAATCAAAAGTAATCGCACTTGAAAAGCGTACACGTCGGTTCAGAAGTTTAAGACGTAAGGTAATTAATTTAATGATAGCTGATGTCAACTCAGAGAGAAGAATCCGGGAGATAAAGGAACTGTGAGTTGCTATATGATGCTACGTTGTATAAAGACAGCGCATTAAAAAAAAAATCTAAGAGCAAATTTATATGTGAATTTTCAAGGAATATAACGCATGAATGTTAATATGGTTTCAAATTTTGCACAAAGCGAGCAGTTTTGTGGGAGGGAGTAAGTCGACAGCATCAATCCCAGTGAATGACTGATATTTATTTTAACGAAAGAATGAAAGGTAAATTTGAACCCGGGGAGGTTTGAACTCATAACGTGAATATGGACGGTATTCCGCGTTTTATAATTAAAGGGTTTAGTTGATACTGTAGACCCCAGTAGTTGGCGGGGTGGAATGAAAGTCAGAGTTGACTTCCACGGCATCACAATCTCGAAATTAACAAAAAAACAAATGATGGTTTAAAATTTGCCACAATGGCTGCAATTTTGTATGATGGAGGATGAGTCGATTACTACAATACCAGTGCTCAACTGGTACATATTTTGTCGAACCCAAAAGGATAAAGGGCAAAGTCAACCTCGCTGGAGTTTGAATTCAGAACGTAAAGACGGACGATATGCTGCCGAGTATTTTGTCCGTCGAGGTAACGATTCTGCCAGCTCGCCGCCGCGAAGTCTGCAGCACTAATCACTAAGCCTGAAAAAAGCCGCGGAAAAACGTCTTGAGAATTTACTTAAATCAGATAATAGGTGATGATCAGGTAGATTAGCACCGCCACGACTAACAAACCAATGAAATATATGAATGGATGTTACGCCAAGATTATATTTCTATAGCTGATGAGTCTCGAGTAAGCAGTAGTAAAGTTTAGTATAAACAATTCCAGGCGACTCCAACGCAAGATATTCAATGTGAGCGTTCCAAATGTTCTATTTTATGTGCTGAGGTCTTACTGAGCTATCCTGCTGTTTCGGAAATAATTGAGTTGGCTCCTGAAGTTCGTCATAACTGTAGTACTGGTATCTAATAATCGTTGTCCTATGTCAAATTTTAACCCTCTTGTCATACATATTATCAATAACAAAGGATATGTTTGTGTGTGTAGAGTAAGCGAAACAGCCCAGTTGCCTTCTTTAGATATCGTTTCATTTCGTCACTAGAATCAAGTACATGAATTTTTCCGAGGTAACTTACATTTGTTTTCAGAGGTGAGACATGTATCAGTTGTATACTATACTCCATGGTGAACTAAACTACAATACAAGTGCTTTGACTTAACAAAAGAAAAATGAAGTCCATGAAACTAAAACCAGACATAAAGCGAGACATTATTAATGGCTTCAAATTTTGGCACAATACCAGCGGTTTTGCGGTGTTTTATGGGGTATGCAGTGAACCAAGTCCTTAGTTTCGAGTCTGGTACTTACGCTTTTGGAAGCATTTGTCGAACTGCTAAGTTTAGACGACGTAAATAAGCCAGAACCGGTTGTTAATGGGTGGGTGACAAACACGATACAAACACAAAGACACACACATATACACACACACAAACACATACCCACACACTCGCACCCACAAACATGAGAGGCATCTTCACTGTTCTCTTCATTGAAGTTCACTGACAAGACATCGATCGGTCCGGGGATGGAGCAGAAAACACTTTCCAAACTTTCGGTACAATGGAACTAAGCATTGGACCACATAGTTGCAAAGCGGTCCATCAACTCCCAGTGAAGATAAAAAAGATAGCGGGGTTTATCGAAACTTAATGGCGTCTTGAACATTTGTATTTTGGTTCAGCCGATCGTGGTCCCCATCTGAACACAGTCGAGTTTATACAGAGTGAAACACAGAAAGAGAGAAAAAGAATCGACCCCTACTACCCAAACCTGAAAAGATATTTTACGTTTCAATTAGGAAATAAATGAAAGTCAAAGTTAAATTCTGCGAGATTTGAAGTGAGAGCAAACAAACCCAGAACGTGGAATCTCTCCGACAGTTTAACATCTCTTCCAACTCGCCGCCATCAGAACTATAAACCATCCAATAACAAGGAAATATATATATAGAATAACGATCAACTGGCAGCACAAGTTATTTTGTGTTGATTTCATTTAGATAATATTATTTTAACTAAATTATTTTGCCATAAAATGGCGTCGATAAAAAACATATATTGCGCATTTGCCCAGGGAGAAAAGAAACCAATATAAAGATAACACATGAAAATTGAATATTGGTGCTAATAATTGTTGGACGTCCAATAATTTATACATCATGTCTCGTACGTATGGGAAAAAATTACCAAAACAAAACATTTTTCTTGTATTTGCTTAAGTCAACAGTTTTACTAAGGAATTCTTATCGTCGGTTTCATTGGACTCAGTATTTGAATAATGAATTTACTTTCATTCTCTTTGGAAAGGTCACGGAGAAAGAAGTCAATCCTTTTCATAACGTAACTAAATAAATGTCAAAGGATTAGCCTTAAATCCGTCGAAATTTTACAGGCCTCCATTAACCTGGAGATTATCCCGTTCGCCACTGAGTGTATAAGAACAAAAATACGAAGTATTCATTTTGATTTGAGTGGGGACAGAGCAAAGTTAAATGAATTGTTGCGCTATAGACTGGAAGGCAGTTTTTGTTGGAATCGAAACCACTAGTATTTAAGCGAGAGTCCCAGGACCTTACCACATAGCCATGACCGTTCACAACAAACAGTGTGGCAAATCTAACAGGTTAACTAGTAGAAGACGGTCTTTGAGCTTGAAACATGTGTCCACACATGTTCGTAATTATCATCTTATGTCCAGACTGTAATCTCTCCTTAACAGCATGACAACTTTGAATAAATCTTGAAACTTGAGATCGTCTCTACTCTTTATATAAAACCGTTCACAATTTCCATTTGGTAATTCTTCAAGAAGTGGAGATAATTTGAATAAATCAATAATTTTTGTTGTATGGTATTCGATATACTTGTATTTGTCTATGTGTAGACGACTGGCTCTCTGTTACTTTATCTGTTTGCAATCATTTTTTATGTTTCACTTCGCATTTACTCTGACGTAACATAGCAATGATGCAGGATTTATCTCATGCCTTCTAATATAGTTCCATAGACATCTAGAATACATTAGAATGCAATCGAAGATGTATTTTAGGCATTTTATTATCTTGTTTCATTTTTTTGCATAGTGTATCGAAGAACGCAATACATGCCATGCTTTTTTAGTAAAATATTTATTTCAGTGATATTTGAGGGAGATTTATTTGTCCTTGCCAGCAGATCTGAAGACCTCGTATATATTGAGTATCGATGTTGGCCCCTCGAGAAACTGTCCACGGTTCAATAACGCCAGGAAACGTGGAATTTCCTTAGAATTTTTCTCTTTGACCTCCTCTCTGCCTGCCTATCTGTCTGTCTGTCTGCTTGTCGGTCTGTCTTTGTGTATGTCTGTCTGTCTGTCTGTCTGTCTATCTGTGTCTCCTTTTTATCCCTCGGTGTTCCTCGTCTGAATTTCTTTATCTCACATGCCTTCTTTCCACCCTTTCACTTGTCTCTGTCTCTCCCTCTCTCCTACTCCCCTGACTAATAATCTTTTCTCTTTTCTTTGTTTTAGTCATTGACTGCGGCCATGCTGGTGCACCATCTTGAAGAACTCCAATACTTATATATTTAAAGCCTGGCATGTATTCTATCGGAATCTTCGCCGTACTGCAAGGCTACGGAGATGTAAACACACCAACGCCGGCTGTCAAGCGGTGATGAGGGAAAACACAGACACAAACACACTCTACACACACACACACACACACACACAATAGGCTTCTTTCAGTTTTCGTCTACCAAATCTACTCACAAGACATAGGTTGGTCCGAGCTTGTAGTATCAGACACATGCCCAGTGGGGCCACAATGTAGGCTTGAACCAAGAACCATGTGGTTGGGAAGCAAGTGTCTACTTACGCCTGTGCCTATTTCTCCATCCTTCATCTTTTATCTTTGATTTTTGTGAGTCTATGGTACAACATCCATTAGGGAGATTTGGATATATTATCTTCCTTCACAAGTGTAGACGTGGCTGTATGGTAAGCAGCTTAATTATCAGCCGCATGGTTCCCGCATGGTTCAGTCCTACAGCGTGACACCTTGGGCAAGTATCTTCTACTATAACCTTGGGCCGATCAAATATGTATATGTATATGTTTGTGTGTCTGCGTTTGTACTCACCACCATCGCTTGACAACTGGTGTTGATGTGTTTACGTCCCCGTAAATTAGCGGTCGGCAAAAGATACCGATAGGATAAGTACTAGGCTTACAAAGACTAAGTCCTGGGGTCGATTTGTTCGACTTTAGATGCTGCACCAGTATGGCCGCAGTGAAATGAGTGAAACAAGTAAAAAGATAAAATATTTGATGTGTTAGTATTAATAATAGTATTAGTAGTAGCAGCAGCAGAAGAAAAAGACATTGTCAGCGTTGTAGTATAATCATAATGGTTGTTGTTGTAGTAGTAGCTGAGCTGTCGAAGTAGTAGTCGTAACCATATTCACACTATTACTGGCATTATTAGTAATATCAATATTAATTTTTCTACTCTAGGCACAAAGCCCGAAATATCGGGGAAAGGGCTAGACGATTAGGTCGCCCCCGTACGCAATTGGTACTTAATTTATCGACCCCGAAAGGATGAAAGGCAAAGTCGACCACAGCGGATTTCGAACTCAGGACGTAACGGCAGACGAAATGCCTATTTCTTTACTACCCACAAGGGGCTAAACACAGAGGGGACAAACAAGGAAAGACAAACGGATTAAGCCGATTATATCGACCCCAGTGCGTAATTGGTACTTATTTAATCGACCCCGAAAGGATGAAAGGCAAAGTCGACCTCGGCGGAATCTGAACTCAAAAGCATTTCGCCCGGCGTGCTAACGTTTCTGCCAGCTCGCCGCCTTGTAAATAGCAGTAATAATAACAACAGTGCTATTGGTACTGGTAGTAATATTAATAACAGCAGCAGTAACATGCGTCGTCATTGTCATCCCCATCATAGTAGTAGTAGTAGTAGTAGTAGTAGTAGTAGTAGTAGTAGCTGCTGTTGATTAAACCTGAATTAGCAGCGATTGAACAGTTCCACTATTATCAAAGATGTTCTAGCTGTGCAACCGAACCTTCTTTACCAGGGAACATAAGTGTATCAAGGACTACGTAGTCCAATGTGTCATTTTTTGAAAACAAAGCTTGTGAGATGTGATGTAATCCATTGTAACCTATCCACTCATATTTCCTGTATGTTTGAACGATCGTCCATGACCATCTCTTCCTCGATGACTGGCAATTAAAGAGGTTTAATGAGATGAAAGTAATGCAGAAGCGAATTAAGTGATAATTTTTAAAGAGAAACCATTGGATCAGAGGACAAACTCATGGAGCGAGAGCCGGAGAGAAAGAGAGTGTGAGGGGGAAGGAGGAGGAAAGAAAGAAGGAAAATGAGTGCAGTGAGGGAGAAACCATAATAAAATATAAAAATAAGAGAAAATAATCACCAAATCACCGAATAAAATAAAATAAAAATGTTAGAATAAGAAAATGATAAAAATGATGCGTAGTCACGCAGAATCACTTAAGATGTGGTACGTGACTGACAGCTGTATTTCACAGGCAGGGTTCAAAATACGGGAAGAGAGAAGGGTGATGTTTCTTTTCTTTTTGTTCTCCTTTTATACATTTATATTTTTTTTTTAACATTTTGTTTTTTGTTTTTTATTGAAGAACAGAGGAACAAACTAAGACGACCTAGATTTTGACGGTGAATGGAGATTACCGCCCACTAATTAATATGTGCAGAGAACCACCAACGATAATACAGCCATCACCAATATCACCGCTGCCACCAACACAACCACCGTAACAATCACCGACACCAGCGCAATCGCTCAACAGTTTAAAATGTGTATTTCGTTTCTCCAAAATAAAAAAGTGCAAACTGACATCATAAAAAGTATTGGAAATAAACAGCGTGATCTATCTATCTATCTATCTATTTGTCTGTCTGTCTGTCTGTCTGTCTATCTATCTATCTATCTATCTATCTATCTATCTATCTATCTATCTATCTATCTATCTACCGAGAAGCGCTACCCGTTCGGGATAAGCTCTACAGACACGGCTCGAGAAACACGGGGCCGACCTGCCCGAGATGCGGTCAGAGCGACGAAACCGTTCTGCACGCACTCGTTCAGTGTCCAACAATTTCCGACCTGTGGGCTTATGTCGAACAACTGCTGTCACGTGTGGGACGAGTCGGTTTATCAGCTGAGTCTATCGTCAATATTGTCACGCCTCCTTCCTTCAAACGGGAAGGAAGAGCTATTTTCATCATCCTTGTGGCTATGGCGAAAGAATGTATCTGGTGGACGCGTCTGAAAGGATTGGAGACAAACACTTTCCTCTCTGGTCAATCTCTCATCAACTTCTTCAAGTACCACTTGAAAAGGAAAGTGAGAGTAGAGAGGCAAGTTTTGTCTAGCGAATGTTTTAAAAAAAGATGGGTGAATGTAGCAAGAATGGCACGTATGAATGACGAAGCCACCTTGAGCATAGTCCTATGAACCCAGAAATCGAAAACAGAGAGTTGCTTATTTGCAAAAAAAAAAAAAAAAAAAAAAGAATATAAAAGGTGACTTCATTGACCGAGGTTACCGTGGTCTTTTCCGCAGGCTTTTCTTTCCACGGGTAAACCTCACCTGTCCTCCCCTTACACTTCATATTGACATTTCTGTGATAACGATCCCTATTGATCATTTTTTTTCCTCTCCCCCTCTTTTTTTTTTTTTTTTTTTTTTTTAACCCCCCTTATTTTTGTCCTCTTTCTCTCCTTTTACGATCCCTTTTGATCGAACCTCCCCCTTCCTTTTTTTTTTTTTTTTTTTTTTTAATACCTTCAAAAGAAAAGCTCTACCTTGTAATTTGTTCTATCTGTGTGCAGCCCTGTGTGGCTAATAAAGAAACATATCTATCTATCTATCTATTTGTCTGTCTGTCTGTCTGTCTATCTATCTATCTATCTATCTATCTATCTATTTGTCTGTCTGTCTGTCTGTCTATCTATCTATCTATCTATCTATCTATCTATCTATCTATCTATCTATTTGTCTGTCTGTCTGTCTGTCTGTCTATCTATCAATCTATCTATCTATCTATCTATCTATTTGTCTGTCTGTCTGTCTGTCTGTCTGTCTGTCTATCTATCTATCTATCTATCTAGCTATTTGTCTGTCTGTCTGTATGTCTGTCTATCTATCTATCTATCTATCTATCTATCTATCTATCTATCTATTTGTCTGTCTGTCTGTATGTCTGTCTATCTATCTATCTATCTATCTATCTATCTATCTATCTATCTATCTATCTATCTATCTATCTATCTATTTGTCTGTCTGTCTGTATGTCTGTCTATCTATCTATCTATCTCTCACATAAACATATATATTAATTATTGATTTTATATGAAATACACTCTACATAACTGTGCAATCAAGGGATTGTACAATACTTGTTAGTCGAGGGAAGCACTCCGTCGGTTACGTCGATGAGGGTTCCGGTTGATCCGAATCAACGGAACAGCCTGCTCGTGAAATTAACGTGTAAGTGGCTGAGCACTCCACAGACACGTGCACTCTTGACGTAGTTCTCGGGGATATTCAGCGTGACACAGAGAGTGACAAGGCCGGCCCCTTGAAATACAGGTACAACAGAAACAGGAAGTAAGAGTGGGAGAAAGTTGTGGTGAAAGAGTACAGCAGGGATCACCACCATCCCCTGCCGGAGTCTCGTGGAGCTTTTTTAGGTGTTTTCGCTCAATAAACACTCACAACGCCCGGTCTGGGAATCGAAACCGCAATCCTATGACCGCGAGTCCGCAGCCCTAACCACTGGGCCATTGCGCCTCCACTTAGTCGAGTAGATACCAAGTTGTAGAAGGAAAAGTTCGACAGCTATTTAGAAGTTCCGACAGGCTAGCCTTAATCATTCCATTTTCTATAACCCCGAGCCCACTCACACATTGTTAATGAATGTAGGAATACGGAGTCTGTGTAGAATCCCCTAGCGAGGATTGCACTTAAAACTGAGAAAAAACGGTACGACATTGCCTCAGACCGTGTTAGGCAGCTTCTTCCTGGGTGTAATGTCAACGTAGCATCGGCTTCGGTGGTAATCTAAATCTATTACAAGTGAAAACAGAAATTAATGTAGGTGATGTAAGTATTGTATACTCATAGTCCAGTGACGGAGATCCACTAAAAGATTCGGCAATATAATCCTTGATGTGTACGTATATGAATTCATATATCTTCATACACGTTCAGATATATGAATACACATCTAGTTCAGAACCAATTCTTTTATGTGATTAACTGTGGAAGATGCATATACATAAATGCATACATACATACATACATACATACATACATACATACATACATACATACATACATACATACATACATTCATGTACATACGGATACATAAATGTTCATGTATGGATTAGTGTTAGAGCATGGTTAAAAATATAAGCTTTGCGTTCGCAAATATATGCACACAACACATATTCCCGCGTATATTATACATAGAATACGACATATATATATACATGTATATATATATACACACACACACATATATATATATGTATATATATATATATACACACAATATGTATATGAATATATATTTATGTACACAAGTGTACATATATATATATATATATACATATATATATGCATATATATTTGTATACATGTATATATACGTCTTTTTGTGTGTTTTGTGTATATGTGTGTTTGTGTGAATATATATATATATATATATATATGTATGTATATATATATGTAAACATATGTGTGTATGCGATAGAAAGAAAGAAAGGAAGAAAGATGGGCGTATGTAAGCTCCCCTGTATTCGCATATGATTATGCCTCCTACATACCACTATACAATAATCCGCTGGGGTGTTTTATTTTCTGCTTAATAAAACATCGATAAACATATTAGAGCGATCAATTATTATTATTGCGGTTTTGAGCACCCATTGAAGGGAAACATCGTAAAATGTTCTTCACAATATGTGTATTCATAAATATTTAATGTGATCTCATTGACAACTTTTACTCATTTCCATAGTTTAGATCTATCTTTGTAATTAAATATACATATATATACTTGTATACTTACATACATATGTGCGTATGTGATCGCTTATTGTGTGTATTTATATTGACGTAAATATATGTATATATATATGTATATGTGTGTGTGTATGTTCGCGTGTGTGCGTGTACCTTGTATGTTATATATATTAAAATCTATAGTCACATACACATCCATGCATATATCTATATATCCGTGCGTATGTATCTACGCTGTGTGTAGGAATCAATGTTTTTATATGAAAATATCTATACATGTATGAAGAAATGTGTCAATGCATCTATGTGTCTCTCCATGTAATTCCTTATCTCTGCACTCACACTCACACTCATACGCATACACACACATACACACACAGAGAGATAGATAAGAGTATAAAAGGGCTAAATTATCCTGATGAATACCGAATTATATCATAAAATGGTATAGATGCAGGATATATATTCGAATTGCATAGTAATCCAGTTTAAATAGATATAGGTACTTGTAAGATCCTATTCGCTTACACTCATATACATAGATTGATATTCACACACACACACACACACACACACACACACATATATATATTTATATTTGCATACACATATATGTCCATATTAACATATCTTTTTATGTATGTATATATATATATATATTTCTTTATTGCCCACAAGGGGCTAAACATAGAGGGGACAAACAAGGACCGACGAACGGATTAAGTCGATTACATCGACCCAGTGCGTAACTGGTGCTTTATTTATCGACCCCGAAAGGATGAAAGGCAAACCCGACCTCGGCGGAATTTGAACTCACAACGTAACGACAGACGAGATACGGCTACGTATTTCGCCCGGCGTGCCAACGTTTCTGCCAGCTCACCGCCTCAGCCTGCTCGCCGCCTCAGCCAGCTCACCGCCTCAGCCAGCTCGCCGCCTATGATTTATATTATATACAGTTATATTTATATATATATATATATATATATATGTACATATACATACATCTATGTATATATATATATTTGGTTGGCAACTAGGTTCCCGCCGTTTTTTCTAAATTTTGGAATTTATTGCATTTTTAAACTTTGGAATCTATTTTTTTCGAGAATTCTATTTTTGAATCATTTTGGAATCTATTTTCTTCTTTTTTTCCCTAGTTAATTTTGGTTAATTTTTATTTTCAGATCATTAAAGTGGAATGTCAAGTTAAAAACGAGCCTTTTCGACACCTCCTTCTTTTTGCTTTTAATCAAGGTTCTAAGGCCGCAAAAGCTGCTCGCGACATTTGTGCTGTGTATGGAGAGGGTGCCATAGCTGAAAGAACCGCTCGCGATTCGTGTGCCAAGTTCAAAAATGGAAATGTTGACGTCAAAGATACACCTCGTTCTAGCCGTCCAGTTGAGTTCGAAAATTCTCGTCAAACGACAAGGGAACTGGCAGAGAAAATGAAATGCTCTCACACTGCTATAGAGAAGCATCTTCACTCGATGGGAACGGTTCAGAATTTTAAAGTTTATCGAAAAATATTTCTTTTGTTTTGCAAAGTATTCTTTCGACATCTGTTTCACTAACGCGTACTTAATTTTACAATACTTATAATTATCGAAACAAAATTTGAACACGCAAGCGTCACACCTTCGGAGACAATTTGAAATAGAAATTAAAAATTCAAACTGGTTCTTAAATGAATTAAATGTCTAGGGGAATATACGGAATCATTGAGATGAAAACACAAAATGAATGAAAAATTAGAAAAAATGAAAAAATATAAGACATGAACAAATGAGTGTGAATATAAGTTTTGAAGCTGTGCGTTGAAATATATATAATAGGTAGCTATTTGCAGCTGAACATTTGATTATTTCTCAGACAAAAGCAATGC
>NC_043015.1:21273578-21278578 GCF_006345805.1 Octopus sinensis
ATAGCTTCTAGCACAACCATGAAATCATCATATGAAAATCTGAAAGCAATTCTAACAAGCATACAGTATGATCACCATACCTGGCATATTTGTGCAGATTTTAAGGCTGTGGCCATGCTTACTGTATTTCAGCTTGGCTATACTTAATTTTGCTGCTTCCTGTGTTTCTAGAATTCCAGAGCAAGAGCCGAACATTATGTACGCAAGGATTGGCCGATCCGAGATGAAATTGAGCGAAAACCACTTGTGAAAAGTGATAGAATTATTTTTTTCCCATCTTTGCATATTAAACTTGGTTTGTTTAAGCAATTTGTGAAAGCCTTGGAAAAGGAATCCTCCGCATTTGCATATCTTTCAGAAAAGTTCCCTTCCCTGAGTCAAGCTAAAATTAAAGGTTTCTTCATAGGTCTCCAAATTCGAAAAATTGTATTCGATGAAGCCTTCATCACACATCTCAAGAGAAAAGAGAATCTTTTCAGTCGATCGCTGAAAAGGTTATTTCTGTGTATCTTCGCATTTATTTTTATGTATCTGGCGTTATACGTCGTGGTTTCTATTTTGAAAAAAAAACAAAACAAAAAAACGTGTGCATACGTCTGTGTCTACGATGCGTAACTTTTCTATTATATGCATATAATTTGCATAAATATATGTATTAAAGGAGGGTTCCGTCGGTTACGATGACGAGAGTCCCAGCCAATACGATCAATGGAACAGCTTGCTCGTGAAATTAATGTGCAAATGACTGAGCAATCCACAGACACGCGTTCTCGGGGATATTCAACGTGACCCAGAATGGGACAAGGCTGGCCCTTTGAAATACAGCTACTTCTCATTTTTGCCAGCTGGATGGATTGGAGCAACGTGAAATAAAGTGTCTTGCTCAATGACAGAACGCGTCGCCGGGAATTGAAGTTATTTATAACTTATATAAGTCTAAATTACGCAAAATGGAAATAACACAAACATGCCATTTTAACAGATATATTTACCAAAATTACGTAAAAATATCTAAAGAGTAAATTCATTCAACACAATCGTCATTAGCCTCAACCATAGCCATTAGACGCCTTCGGAAATTTCCGCAACTCTTCTGGGCGGTCTCTCTGTTTAAGTAGGTGAATGCTGCCATAATACTTATCTTCAGTTCATCTTTAGTGTAAGAAGGAGTTTTGTTGGTCACTCGTTTAAATGTTCCGCACACATAATCAAAGGAGTTGCAGTCTGGGGAGTTAGGTAACCAGGTGTTAGGGGTGATATGGTCATAAAAAATTTCTGACAGCCATGACTGGTAATTCCTGTTTGTGTGGCATTGTGCAGAGTCCTGTTGCCAGATATAGGGCCTTCCACAGCCTCTATATTGAATCTGAAGCCGTGTGGAAAGATGAATGGTGGCATAACATCGCCATCACTAGGGATCACTCCAAAAATATGATGTTGACTGGTTGTTTGATTTTCATATATATATATATTGCATGAGGGTTCAAAAGTTTCTTATCGAACAACCAAACAAATGATTTGTTTATAGTGATCAAATGTTTTTTACACATAACCTCTCTCCGTCCTTTAAATCGACATTACCTGTGAAGGTGCAACGGGTGCCACATGTCAAATGACAAAATGATCGCAGACAATGTGAAATGAAGTGCTTTGCTCAAGAGCATGACCAACGCCCGGTCTAGGTATCGGACCCACATTCTCGCAATCTTATCCAACACCTTATCCAATGAGCCATGCGCCTTCACATTATATATTTAGAATGATACCCTTTAGTGAACATATTGAGAAATGCGCAAAGCAACTGCTACCACAATGTGTAATGTTTCCATTCAATCAATGTACCATTGGAACAACAACACAAGGAAACCTACTTCATTGAAAAATATAAGCCAAAACGTAGCCATTTCTAACATTCTTAAATAAGGAAAGCCACCTCATTGAAAAAATATAAAGCAAAACCTAACCACTTGTAACATTCTATTCCTTCTAAACCAAATCATGTTAAACTAATAAAACCTAGTCATTCCCAACACTTTTGGTTATCTCCCTTATACCGAAAAAGTTCCTGATTACCGTCCCCTATCTGGAAGTCCATATTTCACAACATAGCGGAGATATGACACGATATAGGTGAAGACATTTGAGAATTTTGAAAAGGAATTGCGAAACCGGTTATTTCTCCTAAAACAATGTTACTATACGCAACATTTTATAACATAATGATTTAAATATATTCTTTATCCATATAACACAAGCCTTCTGTAGATTTTTCGCTTATTTTGTCTTATATATATATATATATATATATATATATATATATATATATTATAATACATACATACATACATACATATATATATATATACATATATATATATATATATATATATATAATATATATATATAATATATATATATATATATATATATATAATATAATAATAAGAGTAAATAATTCTTATAACGGTTATTTAAAAAAAAACAATTATTTACTGGTAGAATTTGGTATGTAAATATAACCGATTAACGGTAGGAACTTCTGTAAAGTTCAGTATATATATTGTATAGAAATAAAAGGGGCAGGCAACAGGTTGCTTGGCCGCATACCGAAAAATTAGAAATAGCAGTCAAGACTGTTTATTTCTATTTTCTACAAGTGGGACTCCACATATGACATAACCCTGTAATTCATATATGCAAAACATATGCAAAACGTGAATATGTGAATTACCGGGTTATGTAGTATGTGAAGTCCTATTTGTAGAAAATAGAAATAAACAGTCTTGACGGCTCCTTTTATTTATATATATATATATATATATATATATATATATATATATATATATATAGAGAGAGAGAGAGAGAGAGAGGGAGAGTGAGAGAATTAGGGGTTATGTTGGCCTTATGAAGGGATGGTGTCATCCAAGGATAATATACTGTTTCAATACTTAATATGTATAATCGAATACATATATAAATAGAAAAAAAATATATGTGTGCACTGTCATGGTCTTATATTTATATTCCCACATTTGTCTACTCTTCTAACAACTTAACATACCTTAACATAGTTTTTTCTTAATAACATTTGAGCAAACACACTTAACAGTATTATAAATGTCTGATCATTACTTTCTTATTCAATTACTTTATTTTTGATTGCATTGCTAACTAAACTTATATAGATTATATATTTATTATTCAATTACCTTTATTTGTATTGCTTTGACAACCGAATTTATACTATGTTATAATTATATGAATATATAACTACAAATATAATTTTAACACATTACGGAAAAAAAACCTTAGACAATTCTCTCCCCTCTTACATCCTACTAGCTTAAAATTGATAATGAAACATAAACCTATTATTCAGACATAATAATCTAAATAAACCGTTCCTTCGTTATATTGTTATCTTTCCTTCTATCCTTCCCCATTACTTTTAGCCTGTCATCCCCTCTCTCATCCTCCTCACAATATCTTGACCACCATCTAGCACTCCCTTTTTCATTTTTTTCCTTCTTTCTTTCCTCTTTGTTCCCCTATTTATTTTGACTAATACCAATTTCCTTCCTAAAATACATATCTATTCTCTTCACTCTATCTACATACCCCAACCAGTACATTCCCAAAATTTCATCCACACCACACAATACCTTTTTGAATGAACAGCTCATGGAATTTATGTCTCCAAATTATATACATGTAATAAAAAATATGAACTGTCGGATTCTACATACCCTGGACAGGAAGCATTTCCCCCATTCTACACAGCACTTCCTTTGGATAATGGAACTGCAACTATAACATCCAACATACATTTTTATTTTTATTTTTATTCTCTTATTTTTCTTTTCCACCCTTTTCCAAAATAACTCGATATATATATATATATATATATATTATATATATATATATATATATATATAATATATATATATATATACACACATGTATATATATATAACATTCAGTTAATAGAAAAGAAAAAAATCTATATGTGTGCGTGTGTATGTGTGTGTCTCTGTGTGTTTGTGTGTGCGTATATATATTAACATACTAATTCCACTTTAGTTAACTGTCTCATATCGTCACTGATGAAGGGATATTCCTAGTATCCCAGAAAGAGCTTTAGGACTACTTTTCTCTTTATAAATAAATCTCCTATAAATAAAACACAGCGTGCTTTCGTAATATTATCGAACCTCCAAGACAGAGCGTTACGTTGTGCTTTTGAGCAAAGCACTTCATTCTACGTTGCTTTCGTGATCACTTCGTCATCTGCTGTGTGGTAAACGGTGCACTTGTACAGGTAATGTCGATTTGATGGAGGGAGTGAGATTAGGCTTACACAAACATTTGATCACTATAAACAATAATTTGTTTAGTTGTTCAGTAAGAAATTGCCGAAATCTTATACATCGTCTTACGATAGGAGAGTCTATGTTATATATATATATATCCATATACATACACACACAAACACATTATATATATATAAATATATATATATATATCATATATATGTACTATGTATGTAATATGTATGTATGTGTGTATACATGCAGACGCGTATATAGACGCACACATCAACGCCTATGCTGGCGCTCAAACACCCACATTTATACGTCAAATTATGTATTCAATGACATCTTAGAAGTTTCTTGATTTGATGTCTGCTTTAAATGAAACGTCTTCTCTGTTAAATAGAAGTTATGTTACAATTGTGTCTTTCGGAATACGTAAGTTTTAACCATGTGACATTACTATTGCTTGTTCTCGCTTTCTATATCGAATTCATCTTCCATCATCTGTCCTTGTTGAGGCTCTAATGTGAATAGAAGATGATGTTTGATAACTATATGCATACGAAAAATATGTATACATAACTACGTATGTAGAGATATTTATATATATATATATATATATATATATATATATATATATATATATATGTATATATATATATATATATATATGCATAGTTATGTATT
>NC_043015.1:21283578-21291078 GCF_006345805.1 Octopus sinensis
GTTTCGATCCCACTCAATGGTAGCGCTGGTAGATGAAATAGTAAAAACTTTATTTTAGTCATCAATCATCGCCGCCATTTTAAGGCATCAAAAAATTGTCAAATCTCTTTAAAGAAACGGTGTCACAGTCATAGATTCTATAATGTGACAATTCTTATTCTGGTTGATTCTAATATGAAGCTTATTCCACTGCCTGGTGGGTAACTTGGTATTCATAATGATGTGGTCTAGGCAAACGAAACGATACTGAGTCGGAGAAAGGTATATTTTAAAGAGAAAAGTTCATATAACTATCTGTTCTCATTCTCAAGAAATATAATCACCTTTTTTGGAAATGTTGGCAATAGAATATCCGTTGTATAGAGAAAATTAACCAAATCTAAAGAATGATGTGTCAGTAACCCATAATCAATTCATTTAGACTATCATTACAATTGTACTAGACATTTTTGTACATTGTCATCTCTAAAAACGATCTATCTATTTATCTATCTATCATTACACATACACACACGCACAGAGAGAGAGACACACACACATATATATATATTATATATATACATACATATATCTATACTTAGGTATACATACATGCATATATATATATATATATATATATACTGTTGTGTCTGGGGAGAGTCATTTTCTTTGTGTGCCTTATAATGTAACACATTCACTGGTAAAATTTCCCCTTTTTTCTCATTTTTCTAAAATAAGACACAACAGAATATGCTTCAACACACAAACTCATATAAAGAATCTTGCAAACCAAATCCCAAAACGATATATATATATATATATATATATAATATCTGAATTACTCGGTATTGCCCGAGTTAATGCTGTTCCTATCCAGATTATTAAATATTAAATATGAAGATATATATTTTTTCTCATAATTATTTCAAAATATCTATATTTCATTTAAGAATATCCAAATTGTAAAGATAATAAAATTTCGAACTGAAGATCTGTCAATGTTTGAAGCACCCCAGAGTAAACAATATTCATTGTGTAATTTTTTGTTGGTTTCCAAATGAATAAATTGTTGCTGCTTCCAACTCGTGAGCAACCAGCATAGAGTTGGCAGTGAGAGATGCATGTAGTAGAAATATCAAATCCAACTACCGCGAAGGATTAAACCTGAGGTTTGTTAAGTGAAATAACAAAACTTATTTTGACTGGAAACTGAAGCGTCTTAGATAGGAATGGAATATGAGAGGAAATTTTGGAATAAAGACATTTTCTTCTTTGTGAATGCTTGTAATGTTTGTTGCATGTAGGACATGGGGCTTCATGGAAGTAACAATTAAGCGAGTTCCATTTCACAAGCGAGGTGGGTAAAGATTCCTAAGCAACATAATGGATGCATCTAGGTTTAGTGTCAAGTTATGTAGTGGCATCCCTGTGGGTTTAAGTGTGTTCAGAAATTGAACAGGGTATTGAATACTCTGATCTTGATCGACTGTTGTGTGAATTGGTGGAAAAGTTATTTCTGATGTATCAGTTAAATTTCGAAGTCCATGATTGAGTTTATCAAACATTTCTTTAGTTGGAGGCAGTATAGCTCTTTGGAATAGCCAGTTTACATCAGTGTAATTAACAATCACACAGATATTCCCACACACGTACACTCCCACATAGACTGAGACACACATACACTCACATACATATAGTAAGACAGACATACACAGGCATATATTTACGAAACAAACGCGCAATTACACACACTCACAGACACATATACATTCATATAAAGAATGCGTCATGGTCGTGGTATAAAATGTCCTTTACTATCTCATACGCAACGAACTCGCAAAAACACACACACACACTGATAGACAAATACATGCTCGTCGTCGTCGTGGTATAAAATGTCCTTTAATATGTCGTACGTAACGAACGTGCAAACACGCACACTGACAGACACATAGACAATCCTCCACAAAATGTGAGGGTATCGTCATCGTCGTCCTGGTATAAAATGACATGTTAGTTAGTTAGTTAGTTAGTTAGTTAATTTGGCTCAAAAGCAAATAGCAAGGCCATGTAGGGGGACATGGAGTTAAGTACAGGGTGGTGTTCATGTAAAGAGTTCAGGCCACTTGAGGTCCAGGGAGGCTTTGAACAAAGCGGTCGTCGGCATCTTCACCATCTCGTCTGGCAGCTTGTTCCACGGATCCGCAACCCGGACGGAGAAAGCTCCTCTCCTTCGATTGAGATGAAATCGTCGCAGGTAGAGCTTTTCGGAATGACCCCGCAGCCGACGCTCCGGAGCAGGAGTGAAGAACAGCTCTTTCGAGAGGTTAAACTTCCCGCTTATGATGTTGTGGGCGAGAATGAGATCACCACGGCGGCGGCGTTTTTCAAGAGAATAAAGGTCGAGCGTCCTCAACCTTTCTTCGTAGGACAAATTTTTGAGACCATGAACCATGCGGGTAGCCAGCCTCTGGACTCTTTCGAGGTGCTGTATGTCTTTGAGGAGATGAGGAGAAGAGGCTTGAATCCCATACTCCAATATGGGTCTCAGCAGCGTGACATAGAGTGGCAGGAATATGGCTGCTGTGAGCATTCCGAATGACCGTCGAATCAAAAACAGAATTCCGCGCGCTTTGTTGGCAGTATGGACGCACTGGGCCGAAGGCGAAAAGGAGGAATCCACCAAGATACCCAGGTCCTTTACCTGATCGGTCCTCTCCAGCAGCAGACGACCCGGCTCGAAATCAAGTTGAGTTGCAGGAGTAGAGCCGACAGGCAGATGACAGCACTTTGAGACGTTCAGACACAGGTCCCAATCGTTAGACCACTTCCAAATTTGGTGGAGGCATCGACGAAGATCCTGTACTATAGTTGACTACAGAAAGATTAGATTCGAGAACATTGTTTTAATCCAAATGTTACATTGTTTTAATCCAAATGAAAATAAAAATTACATTTTGTCAGTCGGTGCCTAATTGTATTACCTTGTAAAATTTGATTTGATTTTGTAGATTCGTTTGAAAATGCACAGGGAAAAGACATTCAGAAAGAGACGCGAAGTATTTTATATATAGAGAAATATATATGTATACATAAAAACCTTTGATATATTCATAAACGATTTTCAATTCTTTATGATATATATTTTGTAATGTAACTTTTAAATTCCCTACCTCATATATATATATATATATATATATATATATATATATATAAAATATTATTAGAGACAAAACCACTATTTTGCAAAACAAACAAGGAAAGACTTAATCAATACATAAAAGTTTAATAATAGTCAAAAAAAACCGCCACTACAATCGTTTCTTGTCTTGATCGACAATCTTCAGGTGGACTTCCAATAAGTCAGTTTCAAATTTGAAACTGACTTATTGGAAGTCCACCTGAAGATTGTCGATCAAGACAAGAAACGATTGTAGTGGCGGTTTTTTTGACTATTTATTAAAATTTTATGTATTGATTAAGTCTTTCCTTGTTTGTTTTGCAAAATAGTGGTTTTGTCTCTAATAATATTTTATAATATTTTACTATAAAATTGGATTTAATCCTAAATCTGATTTTTTTCCCTGTAAATTTGGATTTATTCCCTAATATTTATTATTATTATTATATATATATATATATATATATATATATATATATATATATATATATATATATATATATATGTATATATATATATATATATATATATATATGAGCGGTGTTCCGCAGGGTACTGAGCGGTGTTCCGCAGGGCACTGTTTTGGGACCACTACTGTTCATAATGGCCCTCTCAGACATGCCCTCAGCCACGCAGAGAGCCACGATCACAAGTTATGCAGATGATACAAAAGTTTCACAGGCAATACAGAACCCTGAAGACACTAAGCACCTGCAATGTGAGCTGGACGAAATATACAAGTGGGCTGAAAAGAATAGCATGCAGTTCAATGCTGAAAAGTTTCAAGCTTTATACTATCAGCATGCAAAACTGAATGCAATACCCAAGGAATACACTGGACCCGGAGGGATGGCAATCCCAGAGGCACAATCAGTGCGTGACCTTGGTATTCACATGAGTGATGACGCGACCTTTCATGTACATGTTGCTAAACTGACAATGAAATGTAGACGGCTGGCTGGATTCTTAGAACCTTTAGAACAAGAGAACAAGAAACCATGATGGTCCTCTGGAAGACACTTGTCCTAAGCCACTTTGACTATTGCTCTCAGCTATGGTCACCATCCAGTGTCAAGTCGATCACAGAACTTGAGGCGATCCAACGAAGCTACACGAAGAAGATAGCCTCTGTGCAACATATGAGCTACTGGGAAAGACTCAAGAGATTAAAGCTCTATTCCCTGGAGCGTAGGCGAGAAAGATATGCCATAATATATATCTGGAAGATCCTGGAAGGACTTGTCCCAGACTTTGGCATCGAGAGTCACACAAATGCCAGAACCGGACGCCACTGCGTAGTACCAAGGACTCCAAATTTGCCATCAAGATGTAGGACAAGATATTGTGATAGCCTGGGCTTCAGAGGCCCACAGCTCTTCAATATCCTCCCGAAGAACCTGAGGGACCTGCATAGTGTGGATGCGGATGTCTTTAAAGTAGGACTGGATCTTTTCCTGTCAGGTGTCCCGGATGAACCAACTTCACGGCAGGAGGTGCAGATGAGGGCAGCTGCATCGAACTCTCTCATGCATCAGATGGCGTTTGCTAAAAAGCATCCGTGAGGTAAAATCGTGTAGCGAACCAAATGGCGGTGCCCCAGCATGGCCACAGCTCATTAGCTGAAACTGGAAAAATCGAAAAAGTCGAAAATCGAATATATATATATATATATATACATATATACATATATATATATATATCTTCTCTTAGCTATAAGATTCTACAATATCATCTTTAGTCGATCTAAACCAGATGAGGCCCACTTTACTGCGAATAACGAGTTGTGAAATAAAAAAAATATGTCCGTTTACAGAATGCCGGAGAAAATATGTTCTGACATGGCAGAATTGGATTAAATAGGTTTTTGTGAAGCTTGGTGTGCGATGCAGCTACAATATGTACAAGATTATGAGAAGATAGGAATGAGAGTTGGTGGGGTTGTACTGGTACTGAATAACAAAATTGGTAGCACGAAAAGCAAATCGTCTTCCTGTATGTACATAAATATTTTACACTATGTTTTCGAAAAAGAGCTGAGATATGAAACGTAGAGATTTTACACCAAGAAAAAAAAAATTAAGATTTAGTATACTTGATAGCGTATACTAGCATATTAATAGGCCCCACTCTCGATTCCAGGAAAAGGAGTTTTTAGTACAAGCTAAAATGAGGTCCAACTTCTCATATGAAATTCGAACTGATATTTTGAGACAATATTTCGGAAAACTGGTGCGTCTTATATGCCATTTAATACATTAATACATAAATTTTAGAAGAGTATTCCGGCATAAATAGTTGCTTTTATTTATTAGGTTGCAAGAATTCTGACCGCCTTCAGATTGCTTTTTTCGAAAGTGTTTATGAATTTCATCGGTCTTAGATGAGCCGTGAAGAAATTTATTTCCTATAAGTATTACCCTTCAGCTGTCGATATATTTTTATCATAACTGTCGGACTTGCAACCCGCAGCACTGCCCAGTGCGGGACTCCCTTCTCGGATGACCACTTACAAATTAACGCGTTTCTCTCGTAGCAAATCATATTTCACTAAAATTATGATAACAACATCGATTCCTATGATGATCGACAGCACGACAGTAATATTGTTGATATATACTAATACAGCTCTTCATGCTGAAATGAATCGTAAAATGACCTTCTTTTGTTGTCAAAACAAAACACAAAAAACCCCACAATGTAATAATCAATCGAAGACTGAGATTAATATGTTCGTTGCGACTCTGCCTTACGAAAATTATTGGTGATATATTGTCAATGCGAGGCATCGATTATCAATACTTAGAAAACATCTATTAAAAATGAAGTTAAAATATATTATATTGGTGGAAACTGCTGAAGCCCGTTTTATATATACGTACACATACACTCACACACACAAACGCACACATATATATAAGTATGTATATATTTATATGGATATATATATATGTGTGTGTGTGTGTGTCGAAATGGATATCTATCACTGTTTGTCTATCTATCTATATATCTATACACATACACAAACATGCACGAACACGCACATATACATATATATGTATATGTGAAGGCGCATGGCTCAGTGGTTAGAACGTCGAGCTTACGATCGAGAGGTTGTGAGTTCGAATCCCGGACTGACTGCGTGTTGTGTTCTTGGGCAAGACATTTTATTTCACGTTGCTTCATTTCACTCAGCTGTAGAAATGAGTTGCAACGTCACAGGTGCCAAGCTGTATCGGCCTTTGCCTTTCCCTTGGATAACACTGGTGCCGTGGAGAGGGGGGAGGGCGTTATGCATGGGCGGCTGCTTGTCTTCAATAAACAATCTTGCCCGGACTTATGCCTGATAAGGTAAATTTGTAGGTGCAAATCCATGGTCAGTCATGACCGAAGGGTGTCTCAGCATATATATATATATATATATATATATATATATATATATATATATATATGCATGTATATATATAGATATATATTCTGAGAACCACTTTGGTCATGACTGATCATAGGATTGCACACAGAAAATTACCTTCGCAGGTATATATACATACACACACTTCTTCAAGGAACCCTCCCTAAAATTGAATGTTTGGAGAAGTGGAGAATTTGAATCTTTATTCCAAATGTGGCTCATCTCTATAGATGTTCATATATATACACGTGTAGCATTGGGATGTTATAGCTTTACGTATATAGATGTATATATGTATATATATATATATATATATATATATATTATATATATATATATATATATATATATATATATATATCAAGCAGTACATAAAATAAAAGGAATATATATATATATATATATATATATAATATATATAATATATATATATATATTCGATTTATTTTATGGATTGATTGATTGTTAATTTGCAAATATTATACAAATGTTTTCATGCAGAACTACACTTTATTAAAAAATCCTTCCAAAAATGAATGTTTGGAAGGGATATATTCTAAATATAAGTCAGAGGAGAAAAAGAAAGGAGGAAAAAGGAAGGAAAAAGGAAGGAAGAAAAGAAGGAAGAGAAAAAAGAGGGTAGAAAGAAATCTAAAAGACTTTCTGTGATGACCAAAGCACACCTGTTTTTATTTTTATTTTCTATTATTTACTTTTTTGTTGAAGAGGTCACCATCCTTAAACTCATTCCAATACAATGCTAAAAGGAAGAAATAATTAAATAAATGGTGAATAGGATGGTGAATACTCCTTCTCTCTCCCTTACCCTCTACCTATCTGTCTATCTGTCTGATTATCTATCTATCTATCTATCTATCTATCTATCTATCTATCTATCTATCTATCTATCTATCTATATATTTATCTATCT
>NC_043015.1:21296078-21331078 GCF_006345805.1 Octopus sinensis
TTTCGTTGAATTAGTTCATTTTTGTTAATTTGCGTGAATATTAATTCATGTGACTAGAAATAACCTATACAATATGTGTGAAAGTCAATATCGACAAAGGAATTTTCCAGGTGGACTCGTTGTCCCCTTTAATATTTGTCTCTTGTTTGATCGCTCTCAGTTTAATACTAAGGGAGGCAAAGGCAGATTATCAGTTCAGAAACAGTAAGGGAGCATGAACCTAGTATAGGAAAGTACTGGAAAGCAAGAAATATATGATGTAGAACTTTAACATTCAGACTGACAGAACAATGGAAGCTAGAAGGCCTGAACCATTAGTAGTAGATAAAGAGAATAGAATGTGCCAGATAATTGAATTTTAGAGTCCCAAATCATGAAAAACTCAATATGAGAGATATAGAAAAGATAGCAAAGTACCAACAACTAGCCTTTGAATTACAGAGACTATGGAAAGTGTGGGTACACCAGTAGATGGAAAATGTACACCAGTAGATGGACAGAGCAAATAGGCATAAAATCCAGTTTAGCACAGCTCCAGAAAATAGTGGTTCTAAGGCCAGCTAGGATACTTAAGAGGGTTGGTTCTTGGCATCTAAGTTTACTTGTTGTAGCCTGACGTTATGTTTTTTTTTCATTTTCCAACAGTTAAATCTGTTTTGAGTTTATGAACAAAAAGAAATAATAATAATAATAATAATAATAATAATATAATAATAATAATAATAATAATAATAATAATAATAATAATAAAAACAACAACAACAACAACAGAGAAGCCTGCACTGAATAACAACATGGATGTACTAAACTGGGCTCTCCATTCAAAAACAAATCTAACCCAATGACATCGATGGAATTAGATACAGGAACATGAGCAAAACTTGAAGGAAACGGCCTTTTAACGAAGATACTAAGAAAAAAAAAACGAAATTTTACTGCCATACAAAGTACAGGTTCTCCTACACACGGTGTCTCAATGAAACATCTGCGAAACACACGCGATATCAACACCGAATAGTTTACATATAATAAAATAGAAACGGACCAAAATAAAAAAAAATAGTGAGTACATAAATTGAGTAATTACGCATACACTCGAATGTATCAAAAAATCATATATACACTTTGATACCCATAGGATTACACATACATCCCAAAGTTGTACACACTATGTGAAAAAAAATAAATTTACAGGACACACACTCACGCACATGAGAGACGTGTCACACACCAAGCAAAAACAAAATCAAAACTTTCTTTGTTTTTCTTCTTATTTTATTCTCATTTTTTCGAACTAACACAGGCAGAGTGAACCTTCCATAAGTTTAAAAAACACCACAAAATAGAACCTTGTTCGGAGTTAAATCCATCAGCAAAAAATATATATATAGACGAATACAGATCTGTTAGCATTAAGAAACTACGCTGCAACAATGTTTACGTGCAGAGAACACGGAGACGGTGTTGTCCCAAAAACTTAACCCTAAATTGACAGTTCTTTTTGTTTTCTCCTAATTTTATTATAATTTTTTCGAACTAACTCGGACAGAGTGAACCCTTCATAAGTTTAAAAAAACACCGCAAAAAAAACTATGTCCGGAGGTAAATCTATCAACAAAAAAATACAGACGAATATACATCTGCTAGCCTTAAGAACCAATGCTACGAGCAGTGTTTACATACAGAGAAGGTGTTGTCGCAAAACCTTAACCCTAAACTGACACATCCGTCTCCTAATGTAAGAACCGAAGCTCGTCATACCTCAATGTTAAAAAAAAAACAAATTACAAGCCGCAATGGTCATCGATCGGAATACGAAAAACCACAAACCCGAATATTGAACCAAATTCTGATTGAATAATCAGCTACTGGTTCAAATCTTCCCGACACACAGGAGCTGGACGTACCCTACAATCGGAATATTCCAACAGATGGCCATCCATGCCTGTCATCAAATAACCAAAAAAAAAAAGAATGAAATTTGGTCTAGGGAAGATAACAAGGAAGTTCTTAAGGCCTTCTACATTGCCATATATTTCCCCACAGATAAATCTAATATTGTACAAACCTACTTCAACTGGAGACAGAAGCACCCTGAAGTAAGACCCTACATAGACAGTAACAAACTTGCCAACGTCAGAAGAAACATTCTAAAAAAAAAAATTACTGACTGAAGTAGAGATTGACCAGATTAAACAAGCAGTAACGGATAAAAAGAACGAAGCTGCAGCTAAAGATGATAATACAGAGGAAATAATTATAGACCAGCCCAGGGCTGATAAAAACGCAGTAAGGATTAAAAGAGTTAGTATAATTGATAGGCAAAGTGAAATACTCACTGAACCAATCATAAACACTATGACAGATGAACATCAAATAGATGAAGAAATTCACACAAATATTGACCCAACAAAACCTCATGAGCTAAAGAATCAATTCATGAAATAAAAGAAACCAGTATGGATGAACGCGATACACTTCCTAAAATCTGCAACTCTAACCAAAACATGAAGATAATTGGTAAAATCCGCCTTGCACTTAAGGATATAATTTCAGCTAATGATGTTAATATTACAGATCTCAACCACCTGTACTATGCATCCACGAAAATCTCAACGATTCTATGTGGTGAAAAGTTAGAAAACACAACATTCCCACAAAGAGCCTTCTTGGCAAGAGCGTATCCAACAACAAATTAAACTACTTAGGTCTGACATTGAATGTTTGAAAAACCTTAAGGTTGACAAGACTACCAAACCTGCAAAAAGCCCAAACTTAAAGAAAATATATATGAAAACTATACTTGATATTGATGCCACCATAGAAACCATCAATCAAAAGGTATCTGCTAAAGCTGCCCGAATAGCGAGGTAGGAAAAGCGTTTTAGATTCCTCAAGTACAGCAACATGTTAAAAAATAACCCCAAAAAGTTCTACAGGAAGATAGGGAAAACACCAGTTACTGTAAAATCTGTACCATCAAAAGTAGTGCAGGAATTTTGGAATAAAATTTGGGCAGAAGAAAAAACACACAACGAAAAGGCTCCTTGGATTGATAGAATATCTACGGATTAGTTTCCTTAGAGGAGCAAAAGTGGGAGGGTGTTAAGGTAGAAGATATAAGATCTACTCTCAGGAAGTCTCCAGGAAAGTATAAAATTCCTAACTTCTGTTTGAATGCCTTCCCAGAGAGCCATGGACTGCTAACAGAATTTTATAATGATGTTTGCAACACCCTAGTACGATGCCTCCTTGGCTAGTTAATGGTTTAACATTCCTGCTTCCAAAAAGTGAAGAAACAAATAAACCAAAAGCTATAGACCCATGACCTGCTTAACAACTATGTATAAAATGCTAACATCTGTCCTGACAGAATCTAACTATAGTTTTTTAATAGACAGCAGCATATTTCCTAAAGAACAGAAAGGATGTAAACGTGGATCCTATGGTTGTAAAGATCAGCTACTCATCAAGAAGTTGATCTTAGAAGATTGTCACAAACGACACAAAAACTTATCAATAGCCTGGATAGACTATAAAAAGGCTTTTGATAGCCTACCACATAGCTTGATTAAGAAATGCCTGGAAATGTATAAAATAGCGCCTATTCTGCGAAACTTTTTGTCTGTAAGTATGAGATCATGGAGAACCACACTAACTTTGAACAATGAGAATGAATCTCTAAATGCTGGTGAGGTTAAAATTTCATGTGGCATTTTCCAGGGTGACTCACTATTACCACTCCTTAATACCACTCTCAAAATTGCTCAAAGACGCACAGTACGGATATAAAATGCTGGATAAAAATATAAATCAGCTCATTTACATAGATGATTTAAAGCTCTTTGCAAAAAATGACCAACAACTCAACGGTTTACTAACGATGGTTAAACAATTCAGTGATGACATCGGAATGCAATTGGGCCTCGATAAATGTGCAAAAGCAAGCTTTATCAAAGGAAAATGACAGAAACATCTAACGTTTACCTTGACCAGCAGAATGCCATAAAAGAGGTAGACCCAGCAGAAAGCTACATGTACCTAGGGGTAATTGAAGGGGATGGAATAAGGCATTTAGTGATGAAGGACAGGATCAGGAGAGAATGTTATCGCAGCGTAAGAGCAATGCTCAAGACAGTTGAACGCGAGAAACAGGATCGAAGCGATCAATGCATTAGCCATACCAGTCGTAACTTACAGTTTCAATATCGTTAACTGGTCAATTACTGAAATATATAATCTTGACAGAAAAATACAAAAACTGTTGACAATGCATAGAATGCACCACTCTAAGGCAGATATAGAACGACTTTATCTGCCAAGAAAAGAGGGAGGCCATGGACTTTTACAACTGGCAATAACAATGAAGATTGCTACAATTGGCCTAGACACCTACCTGAAAAACTCTGAGGACTGGATGTTAGAACTTGTCTCAAAACATGAAAACAAGAAAGCATGATACTCAGTAACAAAACAGGCAAAGGGATATCTAAGTGAATTCTGAATACAACAAATTTCGGTATTAGACCTACAAGAAACAAGCACAGAAAAAGCTAAGCGCATGAAAATATGTGCTAAAACTGCTGCCTTAGATATTCTGAATGTTAAATTGCAAGAAAAACCTCTCAATGGCAAATACCCAGAGAATGCGAGTAATGCAGATGTTGACAAAGCCCTGACCAATCAATGGCTCATGGCCTCTGGCTTAAAATCTGAAACAGAAGGGCTTATCATAGCAGCTCAAGCTCAATACCTACCTACAAGGAATTACCAGGCCAACATATTAAAGAACGTCAGTAGTCCAACATGTCGTGTATGTCAACAACAAAATGAAACCATTGATGATGTTGTCTCCAAGTGCAGTCTTCTTGCGCCTACAGAGTATCTCAACAGGCATGTTACAGCTGCACAATATATTCACTGGGTAATTTGCAAAAGCCTGGACTTGCCCCATGATAAAACGGGTGGGAACACAATCCACCTCCAGTGCTTGAAAATTGATGTTACTGTGCCAATCGATATAAACGTATATGTCAAGACCTACCAAAAACTGAGCAAATATAAAGATCTTGAAATAGAAATCAGCAAAATGTGGACCTGAAGACTAAAACAATACCTGTTGTCATAGGTGCCCTGGGAATGTATGCCGACAACAAAATGAAACCATTGACCATGTTGTCTCCAAATGCCGTCTTCTAGCGCCTACAGAGTACCTCAGTAGGCATCATAGAGCTGCACAATATATTCACTGGGTAATTTGCAAAAACCTGGATTTGCCCCATGAAAAAAACTGGTGGGAACACAATCCACCTCCTGTGCTTGAAAATGACCACATCTCACTCCTCTGGAACTTCACCATTCAAACTGACAGAAAGATAGATGCAAATAGGCCAGACATTATATTGAAAGACTTCAGACAAAGAACATGCCCCCACATTGATATGACTGTCCCAATCGATATAAACGTATCTGTCAAGACCTACCAAAAACTGAGCAAATATAAAGATCTTGAAATAGAAATCAGCAAAATGTGGAAGCTGAAGACTAAAACAATACCTGTTGTCATAGGTGCCCTGGGAATAATAGCGAAAGGGACTGACTGCTACCTAACTCAGATACCAGGAAACCCAAAAATGGCAGAAATTCAAATGATAGTGCTCATGGGAACTGCTCATATCCTACGCAAAATACTCTCTATCTAATCTCAAGGTTTAAAACAAACTTTTTTTTTTTAATTTAAAAAAAAAAAATTTTTTTTTACGTATTAGACATTCACTAGTACAACACCAAAAAAAGAAGAAGACAAAAAACCCCTCAAATATATGGCACAGAACTTCCAACCTGTTGTCTCTTGAGGTCTCTGGGTGAGACTTGGAGCCAACTTGTACAGACATAAAGCAAAAGTCAAACATAGAATAATAATAGTAATATATAATAATAATAATAATAATAATAATAATAATAATAATAATAATAATAATAATAATAATAATAATAATAATAATAGAATTACCGAACAGAGACTTGATTCAACAATTTGAAGCGGAAAGATACTGATACTTTGGTGAAGTAGTCTTCAACGCGATAATGGAAAAGGAAATGAAAGAGCAACTGAGGACGGAGTATCTTCAAAGACTGAGGTTCGTTTTACGCTAAAAATTGACTGGATGGAATAAAATCCAAGCAGGTAATACGTGGGCGATTGGATCACTTCGGTGTGGGGCGGGAATTATAAAATGACAATAGAGAGAAATGAAGAAAACGGATACCGAGACAAGAAAAATGTTCATAGTACACGGAACCTTCCACCATAAGATAGAAACCAAGAGGCTGTACTTATCCAGAAGAAAGGGTAGGAGAGGTTTGATTAGTTACAAGCACTGTATCGAAGCAGAGGAAAACAGCTTACAGTGGTTTGTAAAAAATGCCATGGAGCCACTGTTGAAGCACATGAATAAAGGCCATCGTCATCAAAACTGGAAATTGTTTAACTAAGGAAATAGTTAAACAAGAGATGAACACAAACACAAAAAGAAAAAAAAAACATGGAACGAAAAGAAAAGGTACGG
Source organism: Octopus sinensis (assembly GCF_006345805.1). Taxonomy (NCBI): domain Eukaryota; kingdom Metazoa; phylum Mollusca; class Cephalopoda; order Octopoda; family Octopodidae; genus Octopus; species Octopus sinensis. The sequence continues at coordinate 21,302,648 of NC_043015.1, forward strand.
TCATTTGCAAGAGATGTGAACGCCAAGTCATACAGACGACCTGAAGTGACCTGAAGATAGAAACAAAAGCACTCATATGCACAGCTCAGGAACAAGCGCTAAAGGCCAATTATATGAAGTGCAGAGTAGACAACACTACCGATAGCGATAAATGCAGAATGACAATGTGGCAAGTATGATCCATTAGGATCGCCGTAGAAGCCACGGTCTACAAAGAGCGAAGACGTGAAATGACCAAACCCCAGAAGGAGTCACCGGAATGAGAATTCTGAAATCTTGTGGGATTCAATGACACAGTGCGATCACTCAACCAGACATCGGAAACCGGGCATTGTTGTGGTGAATAAAGAAAGAAAATGTATGATATTCGACATAGCATGCCCCGGTGACAAAAGGATCAGTGTGAAAGGAGAAGAAAAAGCAAACAACTATGTCGATTTGAAGTGGGAAATACGAAGGTTGTGGTCAATGAGGGGAGTAGACGTTATACCAATAGTAATTGGAAGTATCCGCGCTCATCTACCAGCATGACGGAAAAAGACTGGTGCGCCTACAAAAGTCAGCATTGTTTGGAACTGCAAGAATTTTTCGCAGGGTTCTTGAAGCATGACCGATAAACAAGTGTCACCTTAGTCTGCTGGCTGTGGATAGCTGACACTTTCCATCATACACATCAAAGTAAGTTGTGAGCTTTCAACACATAATAATTATGCAAATTAGGGACTCCTTCATAGAGTAACTGCTGCGTTTGTTGAGTATATAAACAGTTTGGCTGCTTGTTTCTCTGGAGACTGTCAGAATGATGCGGACGCCGCTGATGTTCGACAAATCGTTTAGATTGTTCTTCATGTTTTTTTCAGTCTGCGGAGAAATGGCTGAAATTTTCCCCGTTTATAATTATACCACATGTTACACATACACATGTATATATAGACAGGTAGATTGATTGATAGATATAAAGGTAGAAATCAGGGAGTGGAGACTAATTCCGCATTCCTTGATCAATCCGCATCATTTTAATTAGTCGCTTAATGTATTTAACACTTCAGAAATTGCACAACTAGGAAGTGAGAGGGCATAAATAATATCCTTAGTAGCTAACCGCTTCTAAATCAGTAGTGGGCATTAGTTCTTAAGAATTGACTCCAGTTAAAGAGAACAGTAACAGATTACAAAGTGAATACTGAACTGTTGCGTCCAGAAAACTCAGTCACCTAAAGAGAAATTGCTATGGTATTGCAATATACAAAGTAAATTATCTTATAAAGTTTATCTATTTTTATTTATTATCTATTTGATTATCTATTTATTTATATATATATTTATTTACTTATTTTCCGTCATTTCTATTGTTTGGACCGGTTAATTTGAATTTATGTTTTACGACGTGAGTTTTTTTGGGGGGGTTTCACTAAGTTAATCTAATCAAATGATTATTATATCCTCAACGAGGAGTTTATATTGTGTGAATTAGGGTTAGTTCAGTAAAATAGTTTCTACGTGTAAATAAAGAGATGATATTTTCCAGTATAGTTCAAATAGTACTATTATGATGTGTTAGTTCGTATATTATAAAAGAATATTCCAGTGATAATTTCTTGTATCTAAGTGTCGATGAAACGATTGTAATATTATGCAATGAAACGTGTTCTAACTCCATTATCCCTGTTAAAATTTATATAAACTCCACAGACAGTCTCGGATTGTGAGATGTAACGTTAGGAAAACGATCAATACTCGCTCTAAAATCGTATCAGATAGCAAATGCTCGTATATTGCCGTTCTAAAACAGACTCCAAGGTAAATAACCCAACTGAATTGATACAGCTATTTATAAATATATACATGTTGTGTATATATATAAAAATAAAATTGATAAGAGAAATGAGGTGAGAGAGAAGATATTTATTGCATTCGTTTACAAGTTTCATTACACAAACACACACATATATACATATCTCTCATTCGTTATCTATAAGTATATGAATATATATATATATATATATATATATATATATATATGCATACATACATATGTATATGCTTTTAAGCACTCATAAACATGTATGTACGTATGTATGTATACATGCATCAATGTAGGTATATATTTATGTTTGTATATATATACATATATATATATATATATATATATATATATATATATATACATCCATATACACAAATAGACACATACACATACGTACTCATACACGTAGATACATACACACATATTCAATTACACAAGCACATACCTAAATTTACCCATGTATTCTATGGCGAGTAGGTGGTAAATTTGGAAGTAAGGCTATACGCATCGATGAAAAATATATGTTTGTGCGTGTCTCTACGCAAGGATATATACGTAAACATATACACACACAAGTGTACATATGTACTGGGATCTATTTCTGTCAACGTGTATATGTGTATATGTATGTGTGTATGTGTATATGTGTGCTTGTGGGTGCGTGTGTGGATGGATGCAATGTATCTCTGAAGTTTTCAAGATATCATGATATTGATTCTGGAAAACTTCCTTTCAAACTTATACATTGGGAGTCGTCAAAATATTGGCAAAATGCCTTTTCGAGTATTCCCAAGAATCCTTCGTGTGTTTACGACTGTAATAGTTTATTTGCGTTTCCTAATGTTAACTTCTCCTAAATACCGTCTTAGAATTTGCTGCTGGAACATTCGCTCCGTATATTACACTACAATATTACGCAGCATCTGTACTTCTTTCCTTGCCAGATGCAAAATTCTTTAATCAGAATATATTTGCATCAAAGACCGATTCCTTTGCCAGCAGACAAAATCCAGTTTGGTTTAATTAAATTCAATCGATTTCACACTAAATCAGAAGGCTCGTATTTATAGTTATGTCTATAATTGTTTATACCATCCCTATCGCAATACTAGAATGGCACTTGGTGTTATTACTTCCGGAATCCACGACTGTATTTGATCTCTGCACGTAAACGTGTTTTTCCCCGATTTTCTAGCGTTTCTCCCAATATTTCGCTTTTTAATATGATTCTTTGAGGGCAATGGATTAACGTCCATTGTTACTATTGTTAAGGGGGTGAGCTGGCACACCGGGCAAAATATTTTGCGACATTTGTTAGTTTTTAAGTTCTGGTTTCAATTCCACCATGGTCGATTTTGACATTCATACTTTCGGGGTCGACAAGGAAAGTACTTCCTCTCAAAATGTTGTTATTATTTTTATCATCATTATTATTGAGTGAGAGAGCAGCGCACACCATTGAAGTGACGCTGGGATACAAATATGCGAGACCACACGTCCGATAAGGGCGTGTGGGACATAGTGATCTTATATCAAGATACACAGTGCACGAATTTGCAGGTGGGGTGTCCCATCCCACTCAAAAAATCTCTGGACAAGAATGGTTTAATGATGATTAATTAAATACGCATATTTCGAGAGAAGAATTATTCAAACCCTTAAGAATCCTTGTCAGCACAGGGCTATGACGCTCCCCCAGTGCTCCTGTTCGCGATCAGAGATGCAAATGTCGCAGCCACTAAGTAACGTGCACAACTGGTGAAGGTCAAGCAACTGACCTGCAAATCAGCGATAGTGAGCAGAATATTTAACACCAAGACGAACCATGTACAATAACCTTTCTTAATCAACTAATATCAGAAGTCAAGAGAGCCATATGAAATCATCACCATCATTATGACTGATTTGCTTCCAGTTCGGTTTTATTCCCTGAAAGTTTTAAGTGGGTAGCGGGTTACAACCAGTAACCTAGGTACCCACTTGCTTGCAATAGCCTTTCAAGTGCTTTAGGCATTCCTGATAATCTTTCTTGTTGCTAAGAAGCAGGCATTTTATCGAAGCTGTACAAGATATTCTATTCTACTCTCCTTCAGCCATTCGTATATATCTTGGCTTACAGTTCCAATGAAACATTTATTATAGGCAGAACATTTACAGTTTTCCCTATTATAATAGGTACAATGTTATTATTATTATATTATTATTATTATTATTATTATTATTATTATTATTATTATTATTATTATTATCATTATTATCATTATTATCATTATTATTATTATTATTATTATTATTATTATTATTATTATTATTATAACGCACCAGCTATGATAGGAATTGTTTCTTTTTCTTCTTCTTCTTCCTCTTCTTCTTCTTCTCTTCTTCTTCTTCTCTTCTTCTTATTATTATTATATTATTATATTATTCTCTTTTACTCTTTTACTTGTTTCAGTCATTTGACTGCGGCCATGCTGGAGCACCGCCTTTAGTCGAGCAAATCGACCCCGGGACTTATTATTTGTAAGCCCAGTACTTATTCTATCGGTCTCTTTTACCGAACCGCTAAGTGACGGGGACACCAGCATCGGTTGTCAAGCAATGCTAGGTGGACAAACACAGACACACATTATTATTATTATTATTAATTATTATTATTATTATTATTATTATTATTATTATCATTATTATTATTATTATTATCATTATTATCATTATTATTATTATATTATTATTATTATTATATTATTATAACGCACCAGCTATGATAGGAATTGTTTCTTTTTCTTCTTCTTCTTCCTCTTCTTCTTCTTCTTCTCTTCTTCTTATTATTATTATTATTATTATTCTCTTTTACTCTTTTACTTGTTTCAGTCATTTGACTGCGGCCATGCTGGAGCACCGCCTTAGTCGAGCAAATCGACCCCGGGACTTATTATTTGTAAGCCCAGTACTTATTCTATCGGTCTCTTTTACCGAACCGCTAAGTGACGGGGACACCAGCATCGGTTGTCAAGCAATGCTAGGTGGACAAACACAGACACACATTATATTATTATTATTATTATTATATTATATTATTATTATTATATTATATTATTATTATTATTATTATTGAGTGAGAGAGCAGTGCATGCTATCAAAGTGACGCTGAGGTAAAATATACAAAGCCCGGCATACCCATCATGACTACCTCTCTGATAAGGGCACACCAGGCACATGCATCACAACCATATGTGCGCGACATGATTTCATATCGAGATAAACAGCGCATGACCTTGCAGGTGGGGTCCAGTTAGAATTTTCCTCAGGTCGAGTAGCCCATCCCACTCTAAAGGTCCTTGAATAAGGATTAAGGATGTTGAACGAAACACCCAAATTTCCGAAGGTAAATTATCCAAACCCCAAAGAATTCTTCCCAACATATGGCTATGAGGCCCCCCCACACTACTTCTGCTCGTGATCAGAGATGCACGTATTGTCAGTCACTAAGGAACATGCTCAACTGGTTAAGGTCAAGCAACTGACAAGCAAATCTGTGACATTGAGCAGAATAATTGCTGTAGCCCTATTATTATTATTATTATTATTATTATTATTATTATTATTATTATTATTATTATTATTATTATTATTATCATATGCAAATTCACAGCTTGTTTTGATGGATATGATGAAAAGTGTCAACTGCTTACTCCAAGCAATGCTGAATTTTGTAGGTGTTCTACCTTCACACTTGCACCGATCTTTTTCAGCCATGCTGGTAGTTGGGAGCTGATTCTTCCAAGTGTACTATTAGTATCACATCTGTCCTCTTCATTGATCACAGCCTTCATATTTCCCAGTTTAAATCGATATAGTTGTTTCTTTTTATTTCTTCTTCTTTCATATTGACCCTTTTGTCACAGGGGCATGCTATGTCGATTATTATTATTATTATTATTATTATTCTATGTTTGACTTTTGCTTTATATTCGTACAAGTTGGCTCCAAGTCTCACCCAGAGACCTCAAGGAACAACAGGGTTGGAAATTCATGTTGTTGTTATGCCTAGTGTGCCATATATTTGGGGGGTGGGGATGTTGTACTAATGAATGTCTAAAAAAAAAGTTTTTTTTTTTTTTTTTTTTTTTTTTTAAACCGAAAATTATGTTTGTTTTAAACCTTGAGATTACATAGAGAGTATTTTGAGTAGGATATGAGCAGTTCCCATGAGCACTATCTTTTGAACTTCTGCCATTTTTGGGTTTCCTGGTATCTGAGTTAGGTAGCTATCAGCCCCTTTTGCTATCATTCCCAGGGCACCTATGACAACAGGTATTGTTTTAGTCTTCAGCTTCCACATTTTCCTGATTTCTATTTCAAGATCTTTATATTTGCTTAGTTTTTGGTAGGTCTTGACAGATACGTTTATATCGATTGGGACAGTCATATCAATGAGGAGGCATGTTCTTTGTTTGAAGTCTTTCAATATGATGTCTGGCCTATTTGCATCTATCTTCCTGTCAGTTTGAATGGTGAAGTTCCAGAGGAGTGAGATGTGGTCATTTTCAAGCACAGGAGGTGGTTTGTGTTCCCACCAGTTTTTTTCATGGGGCAAATCCAGGTTTTTACAGATTACCCAGTGAATATATTGTGCAGCTCTATCGTGCCTGTTGAGATACTCTGTAGGCGCTAGAAGACTGCACTTGGAGACCACATGGTCAATGGTTTCATTTTGTTGCTTGCATACACGACACGTTGGACTGCTTCTGATCTTTAATATGTTGGCCTGGTAGTTTCTTGTTGGTAGGCATTGATCTTGAGCTGCTATGATAAACCCCTCTGTTTCAGATTTTAAGCCAGAGGCCATTAGCCATTGATGGGTCAGGGCTTTGTCGATATCTGCATTATTCGCTCTCTTTGGGTATTTGCCATAGAGAGGTTTTTCTTGCCATTTATTATTCAGAATATCTAAGGCCGCAGTTGGGCACGGGTTTTCATGCGCCTAGCTTTTTCTGTGCTTGTTTCTTGTATATCTATCTCTAATTCCGAAATTGGTTGTATTCGGAATTCACTTAGATATTCCTTTGCCTGTTTTGTGACTGAGTATGATGCTTTCTTGTTTTCATGTTTTGAGACAAGTTTTAACATCCAGTCCTCAGAGTTTTTCAGGTAGGTGTCTAGGCCAATTGTAGCAATCTTCATTGTTATTGCCAGTTGCAAAAGACCACGGCCTCCCTCTTTTCTTGGCAGATAGAGTCGTTCTGTATCTGCCTTAGGGTGGTGCATTCTATGCATTGTTAACAGTTTCCTTATTTTTCTGTCGAGCTGACATATTTCAGTAATTGACCAGTTAACAATATTGAAACTGTAAGTCACGACTGGTATAGCTAATGCATTGATTGCTTCGATCCTGTTTCTTGCATTCAGCTCTGTCTTGAGTATTGCTCTCACTCTTCGATAGCATTCTCTCCTGATCCTTTCCTTCATCTCTGAATGCCTTATTCCGTTCCCTTCAATTACCCCTAGGTACTTGTAGCTCTCCGCTGGGTCTAGTTCTTTTATGACATTCTTTTGGTCAAGGTTAACGTTAGATGTTTCTGTCATTTTTCCTTTGATAAACGTAGCCTTGGCACATTTATCGAGGCCGAATTGCATTCTGATGTCGTCACTGAATTGTTTGACTATCGCTAGTAAGCCCTTGAGTTGTTGATCATTTTTTGCAAAAAGCTTTAAATCATCCATGTAAACGAGATGATTTATATTTTTATCAAACATTTTATACCCGTACTGCGCGTCATTGAGCAGCTTTGAGAGAGGTATTAAGGATAAACAAAAGAGGAGTGGTGACAGTGAGTCACCCTGGAAAATGCCACACGAAATTTTTACATCACCAGCATTTAGGGATTCACTGTTACTGTTCAGAGTTAGTGTGGTTCTCCATGATCTCATACTTACAGTCAAGAAGTTTCGCAGAGTTGGTGCTATCTTATACATTTCAAGGCATTTCCTAATCCAGCTATGTGGTAGGCTATCAAAAGCCTTTTTATAGTCTATCCAGGCTATTGATAAGTTTTTGTGTCGTTTGTGACAATCTTCTAAGATCATCTTATTGATGAGTAGTTGGTCTTTACAGCCGTAGGATCCACGTTTACATCCTTTCTGTTCATTAGGGAATATGCTGCTGTCTGTTAAAAAACTATAGGTATATTCCGTCAGGACAGATGTTAGTGTTTTGTACATAGTGTTAAGCAGGTTATGGGTCTATAGTTTTTGGTTCATTTGTTTCTTCACTTTTGGAAGCAGGAATGTTAACCCATTAACTAGCCAAGGAGGCATCCTACTAGGGTGTTGCAAAACATCATTGTACAGTTCTGTAGCAGTTCATGGCTCTCTGGGAAGGCATTCAGCCAGAAGTTAGGAATTTTTATTATTATTATCATTATTATTATTATTATTATTATTATTATTATTATTATTATTATTATCATTATTATTATCAATGTCATCTTCAAATTCTTTTCCGAGTGTATTCCTGAGCCCTAGGGCAGAGGAACCCACTGTATACATTAGCAGGTGATTAAAACAAACATACCAGATTGTTCATTTACAAAGTCATGTGATAGAGATAAAGAGAAGAAACACAGAGAAAACGGAAAGAAAAAAACAATAAAAATTAAACAAAGTAAAAGAAAAGAAAAGGAAGGAAAATTCACAGTAACAATGTTTTTCTCAGTACGTGTGACATATCAATTAAGGCACTCTTTTTCATCTTCTGAATGGATGGTAAGCCAGGGACCATTCTTGCATAATTTTCAGTTCCTGTTTTTTATCATACCAAGGGCTCCTATATTCACTTGTATTGTAATCGTCTTCAGATACCACATCTTTTCGATTTAGATTAGCAAATCTTTATATTTTCTAAGTTAATCAAATTATTTTGCTGAGATATTATGGTCACAGGGTATACTCATGTCAGTCAGTAAACAGACATGTATTGGTCTTTCACAACAACATCTTTATTTGCTTTCATGGTCCGGTCTGCACATACTGTAAAGTCCCAAAGTCCCATTTTCACATTAGCTTAATAGCTGCCGGTCAATAAGCTCTGGTGTTGAGAAACCAAGATGAAGCCATCACACTCTGAGCTCCGTAGCCACCGATGAGAGTGTTTCTGGTCTACATCAGCTTTTTGGCCATGGACCACATATTTGCCATACAAAGGTTTTTATTCCCACCTATCAGCCAATTGTTGAACCGCATTTTGCTTTGCTATTGATTTCAACTTGTTTGCAACTAGAGTTGCAGTATTTCTATCATTCCGTTCAACATGGGTATAATGCATAAACTCACCAGGTAATTTTTGTCCTCCATAACAGAATGAAGCTTCTTACGTCTTTCTTGGTTTTCAACAAGTTCTAGCATTCAGTCCTTAGATGTTTCAATTTAATTTGACTGTCCGTTTGTGGTTATTTTGTAAGATATTTAAATTGGATCAAGCCTCGACCTCGTTGAACTCTGGGTATTATTATTATTATTATTATTATCATTATTATTATTATTATTATTATTATTATTATTATTATTATTATTATTATTGAGTGAGAGAGCAGTTCATGCCATCAAGGTGACACTGGGGTAAAATATACGAAGCCCAATATACCCATCATGACTACCCGTCTGATAAGGGTACACCAGGCACATGCATCACAACCATGTGTGCGCGACATGGTGATCTCATATCAAGATAAACAGCACATGACCTTGCAGATGGGGCCCAGTTAGAATTTTCTTCAGGTCGAGAAGCCCATCCCGCTGAAAAGGTCCCTGAATAAGGATTGTTTAAGGATGTTGAACGAACCGCCCATGTTTCCAAAGGTGAATTATTCAACCCCCCAAGTATCCCTCTCAACACATGGCTTTGATGCACCCCCAGAGATACACATATCGTCAGCCACTAAGGAACATGCTGAACTGGTTAAGGTCAAACAACTGACAAGCAAATATGTGGTATTGAGCAGAATATTTGCTGTAGCCCATCTTTTATACCACGAGAAAACAATGTACATGATAACACTTCCAATCAGTTAAGATCAGAAGCCACGAGAGCCATTGCCTGGTACTGCATCAGGGCATTTACTATTTATTATTGTTTTTATTATTATTATCATTATTATTGTTATTATTATTATTGTTGTTGTTTTTGTTGTTGTTGTTGATGTTGTTATCGTTATCATCATTATTATTGTTATGATTCTCATTTTTATTCTTATTACAAAACTGTTCAATATTTGGTAGATTGAGGCAAATTTCCACTACATCACCTGCTACACCTCTGTGTCTGCGGTGTGTGCAGCATTGTGTGTTCTTTTCCGCTGTTGGGAGTGTTCAAACTCTTCTGAGTACTGTATTGTGTTAGTTTCTGCATTTTTCCTTGAGGTGTGGAGCTGTCTTTTGCTGTGTTACTGCTTGTATTGTGTGCTGAGTGTGTAATGCTTTGGTTTTCTAGCTTGCTGGTGGGAGTTTTTTTCTCTGGATAAATATTGTTTAGAGTATGTCTTGTATTGTGGGTTGTTTTATTTAGGTTGTATTATTGGATTGATAATTTATTCATTCTTCTTCTTCTTCTTCTTCTTCTTCTTCTTCTTCTTCTTCTTCTTCTTCTTCTTCTTCTTCTTCTTCTTCTTCTTCTTCTTCTTCTTCTTCTTCTTCTTCTTCTTCTTCTTCTTCTTCATCTTCTTCTTCTTCATCTTCTTCTTCTTCTTATTATTATTGTTGTTGTTGTTGTTATTTTCATTATTATTAATAATAATAAAAATAAAAATAAAAATAATAATAATAAGAAGAATAGTAGTAGTAATATAATAATAATAATAATAATAATAATAATAATGATAATAATAATAATAATAATAATAATAATAATAATAATAATAATAATAATATTATTATTATTATTATCATTATTATTATTATCATTACTGTTGTGTTGCTCCCAGCATTAATTTTTTAAAAGGCGGATGAATGTAGGGCGAATTTCCCAATTATGCGCCTTTAGATCGAAAGCAGATGAAGTGGAGAGTGCACTTGCCCTAGAGGTCAGGGCGTTCGTGGTTTCTGTGGACTTTCAGCGAGAAGCCCTTGGAAGCCTCCCTGTTTCGTGGATTTATTATGATTTTTATTGTTATTACCTATTTACACCTAAATCCTGCTCATTTTGTCTTATGCTGTCCTCTGTCGTCCCCAGGCTTTTATATAAATTCTCAGTGGTGAATAAAGAAAACGTCATTATTATTATTATCATTATTATTATTATTATTATTATTATTATTATTATTATTATTATTATTATTATTATTATTATTTGCTACTACTATACTGAGCATAAGTAGTGTGTAGTTTACAAAGACAATGAAAACAACTGGCATCTGGAATATTTCCAGAATTCAGGCAGTTCCCAGGATTTGATTAAAATAGTTAATCAGAAGAACCAAACCACTGCAAGTACATTTAATAGATTACTAAAATGACCAGAATTAACATCTGTGTAGTTACTGCAGAGGAAAACAATATTGATTCTGAAAACCAAACACATCCGAAACCTTAAAAAAAAGATAACTACAGACCAATAATCACAAACAGCATTCTCTACCCATTTCTCTTTCTCCCAATATATATGTGTGTGTGCATGTGTGTGTGTTTGTGTGTATAAAAGGCTTGTCGCTCATCTATAACTTAATAACAACGTTCTAAGGGAAAAGAAAAACATTTTTCCTGTTAGAGTGTATGGATATAAAAAAGAGTTATTGGTAAACAGAAGTTATTGCAAGCAGCAAATAGAGACCGAAAATCTAAGCGCAGAATGGATTGATTACCAAAGAAGCCTTTAGCTGCATAGCACATAACTGGATATTGGAAACATAGCACATACAGTGCATAGCCTTAGTATGAAGGCAATACATCAAGCACGCAGTGCCAAACCAGAACACATCGATAACACAGCATGGTAAAGATAATATGATAAAATCTAACTGTCACATGAAGAAAATTTCAGAAAATCTCCTTATCCCCAATGTAAGTTGCTTATAGAATCTGAATCCATTAACACATTTACAACATAAGAGCACCGGCAGTTAAAATACTGAGCCGACCTGCAAACAATCTCTCTCAGACAGATGAAGTAAAATTATAGACAGCTGACAACAACTAGCTGAAGTGCCTAGTAAATGGTGCATAAATGTGGTTGTGATAAATTTTGGATGGGATTAAAGTAATATGTCAGACATAATATTAGACGAGGAAAAGTAATTGGAACTGAGGTTATATTTACAGATTGAAAACAGAGAATTAGAACAGAACACATCATACAAATACTTTGGAGCAGATGAAACTAATGCGATGGAATGCAGAGGAATGAGGGAGTAACTGGGACCCAAAATACCGAAGAGAAGCTAAACTTATATTTAACAATAGCTACCTCTAATTTATTGTGTCTTAGCTATAAATTAAAGTAGTAGATTGTTGTTTCAAGCTAACAAATAACACAGCTAACTACAGTATTCATATTCTTGGTGGGTTAATTTCATTTCAGATCGACGCTTTAAAAATTTAAAGTCAGCTTAATGATTTCAGGGTGAGATTTTGCCACTCCAACGAGAGAAAAAGGATTTTAAAAAATGAATAGTTTTAAAACATCATGTAATGTCAAGAAGTTAATCACAAAAAGAATGGTGCCCCAGTATGGCCGTAAGGTTTGGGTTGAAACACATAAAAGAATAAAGAATAAAAGTAGTGTGTTTTTAATAAATGATATCTGTTGATGGAAATTAAACAAGATTTTTTTTGTTTTGCTATCATTTGTTTATACATCAAAACAATATGAAATTTAAAAAAAGACTTGCTGATTATTTAAAACTAAATATGAATTCACAAATTGGATTATTTTATTCTGAACTTTACAAAGAAAGGATGGACGTCTTCTCCAATAAAATAAGAATATGGAGTTTTCGTATCTTTTATCTTGCTTTTTACTCATATATATATATATATATATATATATATATATATATATATATATATATATATATATAAGACAAGGTGTATATAATACTCATTACATATCATTCATTTATAGAGTAAATTTGGCTTACAGCTGTTTCCAATAGTCATTAAAAGCACGTTACTGATAATCTTTACTCAATTGGCCTATTGATCAGTTGAGAAAAATTGAACGTCCTATAAAAATTAATGCCACTTTCGTCGGAGCCATTAATGGTTATAACCAGCAATATCTCTCACAAAATTTAGAACCAGAAAGTAGCATTCATGTTTTAGGTCAATTTTTCTCAACTGATCAAGTGATGTGTATTTTTTGCTTGTACCTCCTCTAGCCATGTCTGGCTAATAAGGGCCGGTTTCCCGGCTTCATTGGCGTAAAGGTTCCCCAATGATGCAGGAGGAAAGATTGAGAGAAAGTGTGGTGGAAGAGTCAGCAGAAGTTCGCCATTACCTTCTGCTGGAGCCGCGTGGCGGTTAGGTGTTTCACTCATAAACACACACATTGCCCGGCCTGAGATTCGAACCCGCGATATATGTATGTATGTATGTATGTATGTATGTATGTATGTATGTATGTATGTATGTATGTATGTATGTATGCATATATATAAACAAAATATCCCATCAAGAGTAAAAGTATTTTCAAAAATATTAACTAGAGTATGGCTGGGATGTAACCGTTAATCAAATAGCCGCCCTCAACTTCGACCACAGCCTCAAGATGAATACCTCCTTAATCTTGGTCACCAGTGTTGCAGCTGGAGCAGTTAGTGGTCTTCTCAACCGCCACTAACCTATATTAATCATTCGGTTTAAAATTGTGGTAATTAGGAAGCCAAAAATTGTGGTTGTGAAGCAAAAATACTCTGACAACCACTTCTGAGATACGACAAGCAGCTGAATGCTGCTGCCAAAATGTGGCCTTCCAGCAGCAGTTCTGTTCAGCTAGAGTTAGACCACATTCTCCCTCTGCTTCACATAATCAACTGAACTGAGTCTCTGTACAGAGAGGCTCTGTACAGAGATGTGGGGTGGTATGACGTCACACTCACTGGATTCGCTCTTAAAGACCTTCATACTTTGGCGGAACTTGGTTTTCATCTTACGTATTACAGGCTATACAGTAACGATAGCACATTGAACAACAGCCAAGATTTTGATACCCAACGCAAATCACCATGGTATGCAGATGGTTAAATGTACTTCTGCTCAGTTTACTTATTATTAACTGCAATTTTACTCTAAATGCCGACGCTGTTAACCGTTCACTAATACAATGCATCAATCTATTCCTAAAAATGGGAAACATAACGGTCGTTTAATTTAACCAGAATACCTTCTCTTTATAGCTCTCTCCTTCTCGTTCTGTCTCTCTCTTTCTCGTTGTTTCTCTCTCTCTCTCTCTTTGTATATATATATATTGCTAGAAATGGTAAAATAACAAAAGAAAGAAAGAGACCTCGATATTATGTAAATAGAGGAATTTATCTGTGAATGTAATATGTGACAATTATTCGGTAGCCATGATAAAATTCCGAGTTTCGGATGCCGAGGTGTAAATCCACGCCGCCATCTCCTCAGTTACCCGGCCATCGGGAAAATAAGTGTATATATATATATATAAAACTTGCTTCGATATGGATGCGTGGCGTTCATTTATAAAATAATAAAAATAATATATATATGCATATATACATACATACATACATACATACATACATACATACATACATACATACATACATACATGTACAAATGTACATATATATGTATACAAGCAGTATCGCCCGGCGTTGCTCAGGTTTGTAAGGGAAATAACTATAAAGCATTTTTAGACAGTTATAGCCAAAAAATAGCAAAAAAATGAAAAAAAAATTATGGTAAATTTTTTTTGAGAGTTAAAAAAGGTCGAGTTGCGTCCCCTAGACAGTCTGTGGTTTGTGTTTCTGATTCTCGACCCCATGTCGAATTTATCGATTTTTTTCAGAACTGGGGGAACTTTTCAAAATTTTCGCTGCGTTAGTTTTGAATTATGACATTGGGCTATGTGTGTGTCAAGTTTCATCAGAATCGGTTGAAAGCCGTGGTCAGGGTGAGGGTACAACCAAACAGACACACAGACAAACTGCCGTTTATATAGAGAGAGATACACATGCATATATGGATACAAGACGTCAAGAAACACGTAAGGACATGAAATACAAAACTATAGAAAACGAACTTTGCGGACAACGAAAGAAAGAAATAGAAAACAAGAAGGCAACATAAAGAACAATCCCTTCTTCAGTTGTCCACAGGGAAAAGATAAAAATGCTTGCTATCTCTATAGCTGAACGAGTAGAAAGAAATTCGAGTTAGGAGAAGAAGGATGGCCGCTGGTCACGTGTGAGTAACGAGAGTCAAGAGGAAGAGTGAGGGAGAGAGAGGGACATATAGAGAACGCTGAAGGAGGAGAAGAATTACAGAAAGGAGGAAAGAGAAAAAAGGGGAGATAAAAAGAATATAGAAAGAGGAAGAGAGAGAGAAATAGAGATAGTGCCAGTCTGCCACTGCCAACATGCAATTGGTTTCTCGGAGACAACACGTGATATTCCATTTACTTTTCATCATTTCATCTTTCATCTTTCATCATTTGTCATATTCTTTCAGTCATTAAACAGAGGTCATGCTGGGGCTGCTATTTGAAGAATTTTAGTCAATATAATTGAGCAAAGTACTTGGTTTTTATGGCCTTGTACTTACTCTATTGGATTCTTTTGCCGAGCCTCTACGTTACGGGGACACACCAACTCCGGCTGCCATGCAGTGGTGACACACACACACACAAACGCATGCACACACAGACATATACACACATATACACGTACACACACACATACACGCACACAAACACACACACATATTTGAGAGACTTCTTTGAGGTCTCTATATACCGAATCCAGTCACAAAGCTTTGGTTAGCCCGAGGCTATAGTAGAAGACATTTGCCCAACACACACACGCACACAGACTCACACACATGCACACACAAACACACACACACACACACACACACATACGCACAAGCACACACATATACGACGGTCTTCTTTGAGATTTCCAGCTACCGAGGCTACGGTAGTCCCACTTGCCCAAGGTGTCACGCAGTGGGACTGAACCCGGAAGTATGTAGTTGGCAAGCAAGCTTCTTACCACACTGCCACACCGGCACCTACATACGCAAGAGAATTTCAAAATCTTCGTACACCTATACATTTTAGCAAAGAGATAGAAAACCTTTTGAAAAATACATTTTTATTTAAGAGTTGAGTCAGTTTATGATTAGTTTAAGTGAAATGTGCTGACTTTGAAATCTGTAATCTCAGTTTGAGGCGACATATCCTTGCTTTAAAATCTTTGTTCGTATTCAGAAGTGACATGAGCTCACTTTGAAATTTCTTGCCTTGCTTTGACTTGACATGTGTTCACTTATAATTACAAATACTCTAGTATTGGAAAGTTGTACTTGTTACTATAATTGTCTATAGTAACTGATTGAAGCAGTTGTACGATGAAAAGAGGATTTCTAATATTGATATAATGTAATTCTTTCATCTTTTTGCTGCGTCCATGGAGCGGGTGCGAAAGGATTGGTGGAGGTCAATGGTGGTGGTGGTGGGTCTACGATGTGAAAACTACTTTCTCAACCCATTGATGTGGAGAATTCGGAAAGAGAGGGAGAGAAAGAGAGGGGGAGAGAGTAGGAGAGAGAGATGCAGAGGAAAAGGAAAGTGAAGAGAGATAAAGATAGACAGATCAATAGAGAATGGGACAGCATAGTGGAGGGAAGAAAGAGAGGGAGAAGAGAGAAAGAACGACAAAGAGATGGTGATAGTAATAGAGGGGCTGAGAGATAAAGAGAGGGGGATGACTGATAGATAGAGAGAAATAGAAATAGAAAAAGGAGAGACAAAGAAAGAGCGAGAGAGTAAGTGCTAAAGTTTGAGAAAGACAGAGATAGAGAGTAAGGAGAAACAGAGATAGATTGATGGATAGATAGATAAAGAGAGAGAAAGGTGGGGGATGAGAAATTCTGTTACTGTAAACATGAGGATATACTGGCTATTCAATTTCGTTTTCGATGCAGGAAACGCGAGAGGAAACCAACATCTCCACAATGAAGAATAGAAGGACATTTTAAATTATAAATTGCACTAGTTTGGTACTCTTTTATCCACATCGGTAACCGCTGGGTGAATATATCGATCCCAGTCTTCTGATGTATTAATTCTCTTTTAATTGAGCGCAGCCATAGTTGTGAGATTAAGAATTTCATGTCCGAACTACACGATATCCGGTTTAATCACAGAGCGTGGTTAACTGTGTAAGAATATTGGTGCATTTCATTCACCGCTCGGTGTAATACTCCCACAAAGTCCTTTGGTACCTTTTGAAGAGTACAGACTGTTACATGTATCCAGGTCAACTATTTAGTTAGAGGATGACCTATGTATTTCCTCTTTAATAGTTGAATTGGAGCCTCGAATTCATGTCATTGGCGTTGCCTTCCTTTCTCTGAGGAAGCCATATAAACATTAATTAGAAATAACCTATATTTCTTTCGTTGGGTACAAACGGAAAACAGTGTTCTGTGACATCCATGCGTCTCCTAATTTTCTGGACGGACCATCTATAAGTGGAGATCTTTCAATGTAACAAGACTACATTCAAAAGTAAAACTACTTAGTTATCTTTTCTCCTGTGATTATGTTTTGTTTTTCTCAGAATATATTGGTGTGTGTGTGCATTTTTGTGTGACTTATGTGTGTGTCTGTGTGTATTCACATACACACACAAGGACAAAAATGTATATATATATATCTATATATATGCATATAGACTCAGGTGTAGCTGTGTGGGAACCACATGCTTGCCAACCACATGCTTCCGAGTTCAGTGCCACTGCGTGGCACCTTCTGCAAGTGTCTTCTACTACAGCCTCGGGCCGATGAAGCCTTGTGAGTGAATTTGGCAGACGAAAACTAAAGAAAGCCTGTCGTATATATATATATATATATAATATATATATATATATATATATATATATATATATATAGATATATATATATATATATGTGTGTGTGTGTGTGTGTGTATATATATATATATATATATATATATATATATGTATGTTTGTGTGTGTTTGTGTGTCTGTGTTTGTCCCTCCAGCATTGTTTGACAACAGATACTGGTGTGTTTACGTCCCTGTAACTTAGCTTTTCGGCAACCGTTTATTTCGTCCTATGTGTGTTTAAGGCACAAACCTATATCCGGAGAAGATATATCGCATAATAGTCTATATTAAATTTAATATGTATGAACTGATCTTAATTCAAGTTTCCTCTTTTTGTATGTATCATATCTCACCCTACACTCACTATTACCATACATCAATGCATATCAAACTCATAAACACACATGTGCGCACGTGCTGTGGTGTGAATGAGGAATGAATAATATAATTAAAAAGCATTTCTGATTAAAGAAAATCTTGTTTTATCTTTAAATAATATTAGACAATATCTGTATATGAAACAGGTAAATAAAAAATAAACCATCTATTGTCACCGAAACTCTCATCACTCAAAGGAACTCGAATCTATTCCTTATTCAGTATTTTTTTTTATCATCATCATCATCATCATCATCACCATCCTCCCCCTCCTCCTCCTCCTCCTCATCATCATCATCACCATCATCACCATCATCACCATCATCACCATCACCATCATCATCATCATCATCATCATCATCATCACCATCATCACCATCATCACCATCATCATCATCACCATCATCATCATCATCATCATCATCATCACCACCACCACCATCATCATCATCACCATCACCATCATCATCACCATCACCACCACCACCACCACCACCACCACCACCACCACCACCACCACCACCACTAACACCACCACTACTACTACTACTACTACTACTACTACTACTACTACTACTACTACTACTACTACTATTATTATTATTATTATTATTATTATTATTATTATTATTAATTTCTTTATCACAAGTATTGCTGGAGCCCCTGGAGTCTTGCTTGCGTGGCAAGCTCACTACCTGCAGCCTACGGTACATTAGTATTCGTTCTTTTCATCTATCTAACACTTTGCCGATTATTCTGGCTGTGCCAACAAGGCAAACCTTTTGTAACAGTTCTACTGGACACTCTATTCCCACCTGCTATACTTTCAGGTTACTAGGGATTGTGTACAAATCTGTGTTCTTTTCTACTGCTGGTAGCGTGCGAACTCTTTCCCGTACTCTATTGTGTTAGTTCTTTTTTCTCTTGAGGTGCGGTGCAGTCTTTTGTCGAATTACTTCTTGTATTATGTATTGAATGTGAAATACTTTGGTTTTCCAGCTTGCTAGTAGGGGTTTATTTCACTGGGTAAATGCTATATAAAATGTGTCTTGTATTTGTGAGTTTTGTCTAGTTTGTATCAATGGATTGATAATGTCTCACGTAAGATGTGGGCTGCCCCTAGCAGGGCTATTTTTTGGCCAGTGTGTAGTTTTGAGGATCCATGTATAGGTTCTACCTTTTTGCTGATATGTTTTTTTTTATCATGCTCAATGTTTCATGTATTATTGGTATTGTTTTAACCTCAATGCCCCACATTTTGAATACTTTAAATTCGAGGTCTTTGTTCTTTGACAAGTTCTCCACTTTTTTGACAGTATTTTGATCAGGGACTGCAATGTCTAACAGTAAGCAGGTTTTTTCTCCAATCCTTGACTATTATATCAGGGTGATTAGCTTTTATTTATTTGTCGGTTCTAATCGGCATCTCTCGGATGATTGTGACCTGAACATTGTCTTGTACCTAGTTCGGAACATGCTTATACCACCAGTTGTTATTTTTGATGTTGTAATGTTGGGATATTGTCCAGTGGATATAACTGCTTACTTAGTCGTGTCTTTATATATAGGGTGTTCCAGAAGTCCTGAGCACATTTTGACATTGAATACCTCGAAAACTATTAAGGACATAAAAACGCATCTGATATATTCTGAAAGCCTGCAATTTCAAGCTTCTTTTACAGAATGTTCAAAGATGTTCAATGTGAGCACCGTTGGTCCCACGGCACACTTCAAGCCAATTGCTCAATTCTTGCCAAACATGTTCCAGCATTGTGTTGTCGATGGTTGCAACAGCTGTCATTATTCGGGCCTTCAGTTCATCCACGTCTTTTGGAAGGGGAGTGACATAGACCAGTCCTTTCATTGCTAAAAACAAGCTGGTCATCGAATCCATCATCTTCCAACTTCTCTTGCATTGCAATGCAAAAAGTAACGACGAGTTGGTTTATCAGTGCCCTGCAACTGTTGGACTAACTGCAGCTTGTAAGCTGTCATCTGCAGTCGTCTTTTTAAGATACGCCAAACAGTTGTTGTAGGAAGCTGATGTTCCCTACTGGCTCTTCTGATCGATTTACGGGGACTCCTCTCGAAGGCAAGTTCGAACTCGATCAACCGAATCATCTGAAGTTGAGGGGCGTCCCGTTCTCTTAGCTGGGCACAAACACCCATCCTTCATGAATTTACCATGGCATCTCAATATGGAGTTACTTTTTGCTGCCTCTTTTTGAAATTTTGTTCGAAATGCACGTTGAACAAGTGTCCATAATTCAGCTTTTGCAAATTCAAGGACGAAAAATGCCTTTTCTGGTTGAGTGAACGCCATTAGTGAATCTGAAAAAAATGAATCTGAAAAAACCATTAGCATTACAAAAAACTTAAAGAATTTAGCTTTAAAATGGTACCAGTTTCATCTTACTTCAGCAGATAGGAGGACTTGAAATGTTCCCAAGACTTGTGGAACACTCTGTATATTGGCAAGAACGGGCAAAGATTAGGCAAGACGTAACAAGAACTGTGCAACCTGATATGATGTGGCCAAATGTCTCATTGTGCTGGTTGCACATTCTGAACTTGGTGTTGAGGCATGTTTTCAGTATTCTGTTTATATAACTGTTTGTAGTCAGGCATTGGTCATGTGCAGCGAGAATCAGTCCTTCCCTTTCGACTTTTAGTCTAGAGCTTTTGAGTCATTGTTGGTCTTTACTAAGTTCACTTCCTCTCTGTAAATCCTTCCAGGGTATTGGCCATGAAGTGATTTTTCTCCCCATTTCTTCTTCAGTATCATTTTTCTAATTCAATTTTCATGTTTTTTTTGCATCTTTGACCATTTCTGCTATGTTGTCAACTGAGGCCAGTGTGTCAGTGTAGTATGTTTCTGTTTTATTATCATTATTATTATTATTATTATTATTATATTATTATATATTATTATTATTATTATTATTATTATTATTATTAATTATTATTATTATTATTATTATTATTATTATTATTATTACTATTATTATTATTATCATATTATTATTATTATATTATTATTATTATTATTATTATTATTATTATTATTATTATTATTATTGAGTGAGAGAGCAGTTCATGCCATCAAAGTGACACTGGGGTAAAATATAAGAAGCCCAATATACCCATCATGACTACCCGTCTGATAAGGGTACACCAGGCACATGCATCACAACCAAATGTGCGCGACATAGTGATCTCATATCAAGATAAACAGCACATGACCTTGCCGGTGGGGCCCAGTTAGAATTTTCTTCAGGTTGAGTAGCCCATCCCGCTCAAACGGTCCCTGAATAAGGGTTGTTTAAGGATGTTGAAAAAACCACCCATGTTTCCAGAGGTGAATTATTCAAACCCCAAAGAATCCCTCTCAACACATGGCTATGTTGCTCACCCACTACTTCTGCTCGTGATCAGAGATGCACATATCGTCAGCCACTAAGGGACATGCTCAACTGGTTAAGGTCAAGCAACTGACAAGCAAATCTGTGTTATTGAGCAGAATATTTGCTGTAGCCCATCTTTTATACCAAGACAAAACAATGTACATGATAACACTTCCAATCAGTTAAGATCAGAAGCCATGAGAGCCACTGTCTGGTACTGCATCAGGGCATAGAATCCCTCTCAACACATGGCTATGATGCTCCCCCACTACTTCTGCTCGTGATCAGAGATGCACATATCGTCAGCCACTAAGGGACATGCTCAACTGGTTAAGGTCAAGCAACTGACAAGCAAATCTGTGTTATTGAGCAGAATATTTGCTGTAGCCCATCTTTTATACCAAGACAAAACAATGTACATGATAACACTTCTAATCAGTTAAGATCAGAAGCCATGAGAGCCACTGTCTGGTACTGCATCAGGGCATTAGAATCCCTCTCAACACATGGCTATGATGCTCCCCCACTACTTCTGCTCGTATTATTATTATTATTATTATTATTATTATTATTATTATTATTATTATTATTATTATCATCATCATCATCATCATCATCATCATCATCATTATTATTATTATTATTATTAGTATTAGTATTATTATTCAGTAGTTTTAATGTTATAGCGTGCTTTCAGTTCACTACCGAGCGCAGCTCTGTGTGCCTTGGGTATGTGCTGTGGTTTGTTGTGATGCTCTGATGGTTATTGTATGGAAAGTGTTCTGCGTAGGATGTGTGCAGTGCCTAGTAGTGCAATTTTCTGTATGTTATATGTGTTTGTAAGTCCTGGTGTTTTTGTTATGTATGTTTCTGAATATTTTTTTATCATGCCTAATGCACTTACTATGATAGGAATTGTTTCTGTTTTCAGATTCCACATTCTAGTTACCTCTATTTCCAGGTCTTTGTATTTTGAGAGTTTCTCCATTTCTTTTAGAGACGCGTTGTCATCTGCCGGTATTGATACATCAATTAGAAAGCATTTTTTTTCTTCATGATCTCTGACAACTATATCTGGTCTGTTGGCCTTAATTTCTCTATCTGTGTGTATCGGCATATCCCAGAGTATGGTTGCTTTCTCGTTTTCTGTGACCTTTTCTGGTGTGTGCCTATACCATCTTTTTTCTGTTGTTATTCCATAATGTTGGCATAGCTTCCAATGTATGTAGGTTCCAACTCTGTCATGTCTGTGAATATATTCCTTCTTAGCCAGGACTGGGTAGCTAGAGATAATATGATTTATTGTTTCTTGTCCATCTCCACATATTCTGCAGTTACTTGTAATATTTCTTTTCATTACATGTTTTTGGTAATTTCTGGTGGGGAGGCTTTGGTCTTGTGCTGCAATTAAAAATCCCTCTGTTTCTGCTTTGAGTCCTGAGCTTCTCAACCATTGCTGGGATTTTTCTTTGTCTATTTCTTTTGCGTTTAGTTTAGTGCAGTATTTACCATGAAGGGGCTTTTCTTGCCATCGTTGCTGTTCTATTTTTAGTTTGGATTTCATTTGTTTTATAGCTTTTGTTGTTTCTTCATCATCTTCTTCTTCTTCTTCTTCGTGTTTATTAGGTGGTATGATTTCTTGTTTGTATTTGTCAGCTTCCTTAAATACTGAGAACAGTTTTTTGTTTTACTCGTGTTTTGCTGCTATCTGGATCAGTTTTCCTTCCTTCTGAAGTAGGTATTTTTGCAGTCCTATGGTGGTTATTTTATAGTAGTTTTCCAGCTGTATAAGGCCTCTACCACCTTCTATACGTTGTATATATAGTCTTTCTATGTCAGATTTCGGGTGATGCATCCTAGATCCTGTCAGTATTTTTCTTGTTTTCCTGTCTATTTTGGACAGTTCATTTCGTGTCCAGTTAAGGATATTGTAGCTGTAACTTATAACTGGGACAGCTAAAGTGTTGATACCTATTATCTTGTTTTTAGCATTGAGTTCTGTTTTTAGTATTGATCTAACTCGTCTATAATATTCTTTTTTTATTTTCTCTTTCATTTGTGTGTGTTGTGTCTTATCTAGTTCATGGATTCCTAAGTATTTGTAAGTTTGGCTTTGGTCTAATTCTTTTATTTCATTGGTTTTATCTAGTGTGATGTTGTTACTCTTAACTAGTTTTCCTCTTTTCATGGTTACTTTGGCGCATTTTTCTAATCCAAATTTCATATCTATTTCTTTGGTAAATCCATGAACTATCTTTAATAGTGTTTCCAGCTGTTTGTCATTTGCAGCGTATAGTTTTAGGTCATCCATATATAAAAGGTGGCTGATCGTTTTGCCGTAACATTTATATCCGCATCCAGTTCTATTTAGCATATCAGATAGAGGTGACAGTGCCAAGCAGAAAAGGAGTGGAGAGAGCGTGTCTCCCTGGAATATTCCTCTTCTAATGGGGATGTCTTTGGTTTTCATGAGTCCCTCTTTTGTTTGGAGGTGTAGGACTGTTTGCCATTTATTCATAGAGTGCTCTATGAATTTTATGATTGTTGGTGCTACTTTGTTAATGGCTAGTGTTTCGAGGATCCATGTGTGGGGGATGCTATCAAACGCCTTTTTGTAGTCAATCCAGGCCATACTGAGGCCTTTCTTCTTTCTGTGGCTGTCTTCAGTTACGTCTTTATTAATCATTAGTTGATCTTTACAGCCATATGAGCCTTTGCGGCATCCTTTCTGCTCTTCTGGGAACAGTTTGTTTTCGTCCAGGTGCTTGTTCAGCCTTTGCGATATCACTGCAGTAAATGCCTTGAACATAGTAGGGAGGCAGGTTATTGCTTTGTAGTTTTCTGGTTTTGCTGTTTCATTTGATTTGGGAATTAAGATGGTTTTCCCCTTCGTGAGCCATTCAGGCATTGTCTCTGGCTCTGCTAGTATGCTGTTAAAGTTTTCAGCCAGCTTTTTGTGCATTCCTGTTAGATATTTCAACCAGAAGTTGGGGATCTTGTCATGCCCAGGTGCCTTCCAGTTGCTTAGTCTTTGCAGTGCCTGGGTGACCTCTTCAGTTGTTATGGGGGTCCAAAGTTGTTCAGATGCCGAGTTTGTTATTATTATTATTATTATTATTATTATTATTATTATTATTATTATTATCATCATCATTATTATTATCATTATTATTATTATTATCATCATTATTATTATCATTATTATTATTATTATTATTATTATTATTATTATTATTGTTGTTGTTGTTGTTGTTGTTGTCGTTGTTGTTATTTTTCTCGTTGTCGTTGTTATTGTTGTTATTGAGTGCGAGAGCAGTGCATACCATCTGGTATAATATACGAAGCCCAGCATGACTACTCGTCTGATAAGAGTACATCAGGCACATGCATCACAACTATATGAGTGCGACATAGTGATGCTGTATTAAGATAGACAGCGCATGACCTTGCAGGTGGGGCTCAATTAAAATTTTCTTCTGGTCAAGTAGCACATCCCGCTCAAAAGGTCCCTGAATATGTATTGTTCAAGAATGTTGAACAAAACACCCATGTTTACAAAGGTGAATTATCCAAAAACCCACAGAGTACCGCTCAACACATGGCTGTGATGCTCCCCGACTACTTCTGTTCATGATCAGAGATGCGCATATCGTCAGCCACTAAGGTCATGCTGAAATGTTTAAAGTCAAACAAATGACAAGCAAATCTTTGGTATTGAGCAGAGTATTTGCTGTAGCCAATCTTTTATACTAAGACAAAACAATGTACATGATAATACTTCCAATCAGTTAAAATGAGAAGCTATGAAAGTTACTGCATCAGGGCATTTATTATTATTATTTTCTCCAGTCTGGTCAAACTCTCGCCAATTCCTTCAAATACCACTTGAAGATAATTTGAGGATATAGAAGGAGGTACTGCCTTTCAGTGTGTTTATTAAAAGGTGGCCGCGATTGGCAAGCCTGGTGAGACTGAATGGATCTACTCTGAATATGCATTTCTAAGCTGGAGGAAAGAAACTGGAAGAGGTCACTTTCGCATGTCTTGAGGATGGCAGAGTAGTTCGGGGCTTTTGCATGGAGTTTACCAAGAATTACTCTAACTGGGCTATACCGGCACTAGGGATTCTATTTATTTATTTATTTCGTTATTTCTTTATTTCTCTAACTTCTATTTCTTTATCTTCTGTTACCTTCTTCACACACACAGAGGCGTAGATGACTAAGAGAAAGGATAGTGCATTGGCGACGCCACTATTGGACAGCTGAAGAACGTGCTCACATCTAGTGTATCCCTTTGATATGTGTGCTGCATCTCTTTCTTTGATATTGTCCTCCATGCTTTAGGCCCTTGTGGCCAATAACAAAGTTATCTTTTTCCTCATTCAGTATTGCTGTTGTTGTTGTTTTGTTGTTGCTATTATTTACTCTGTGGTAAATATATTACAGCAGAGTGCTTGATAATTATTAGCTAATTAATGAATGATGCGTTGATTGTTTGAGTAAGAAGCAGTACACTTGTTACTCCTTTTTAGCACTCAGGCAGACACTATTATAGTCTGAACTGGAAAACCGCAACCACTTTTGATGTAACACGCACATTCCCTCACACACACACACACACACACATACATAGACAGACAGACCGACACGCACACACACACACACACACACACAGAGAGGCGTAGATGAGTAAGAGAAAGGATAGTGCATGGGCGACGCCACTATTGGACTGCTGAAGCACGTGCTCACATCTATCGTCTTGACTCCAGAGGAAATAAACCTTGTAGTTAAGGGCATGTTAATCCATGTTAATTGATGAGAATGTTTGCTTCCTTTAGATTCTCAGTATCTCAGTCAAGATCGGAATCAATCACCGTCAGGCTTTTGTTTAATTGATCATGAAACGGAGATATCTTCCATGAATCAATAATTTTATCTCTTATGTCATTCAGAATATCTTTGTCTGTGTTCACTTGAATCTTGCTTCTAGCCAGTCTGTGTTATTCCTCTTAGTTCAGTTTCGTTTCGCATACATCCGCATATGCATACACACATATGTATATGTAAATGTATGCATGTATGTACATACGTACGTATATACATGTATACTGCATACCTATGTGTATATGTATAAACATACATATACATATATATGTATGCATGTGTGTGTGCATATATATATATATATATATATATATATATATATATTTACATTTGGAGATATATATATATATCGATTCATACAATCGTGTGGCTAACAGAGAAAGCTCCTCAAGCAGAGTCGGCTAGCAGACGACATACTAATTCAATTCATAAAAGTATCATGCAGAGCTCTATGCTGCTGACATCAAGAGCTTATAAACCATAAAAGGTTAGGAAGTATGAGAGGTGAATACATCTGTTTAACCACTTATCATCTTTAGGCTAGCGATGGTTTCGCAGCCTTTACCATGTAATAATAATTTCACTGTATAATAAATTATGTTTGTAGGTCTGCATTGTACGCATTATAGATTACAATTGATTATTTACAAATCTGTGCAGGGAAAGAAAGGTAATCCCCGGATGAACAGAACACCATTGTTACACCAATGCTTCAACTTCAAGTATACAGGCAATGTTTTTCTTTACGGATGGAATGTAAGGATGACCGAAACTAAAAAATATATAAAAATAGGTATGAGAAACTGAGAACAATTTAATGCTCGTCTTGAGGCTTCTTGAGAGGAAGAAAATTCATATTATGAACGCTTAGAGGACGCAAATCTCCCGATTGTGGGTATTTTGATCTGGACTGGTTGAACAAGTGTCCAAATTTAGAGAGTTATGTATGATGGTAATGTCGAACAAAAGTAAAACACATTTCGGATGGCAAAGAGCGTATTTTGAGCCACTCGCCAACAGGAATAGCTGGCAATAAGGTTTCTTTAATTGAGCTATTCCCACCTTACATAAGATGCCATCAAATTTTTCTGAACTTTTTGCTTCATTTCTGGCAAGTATAGAATTAAGTAGAAATATATCAATTACATTCCCGCACTTAAACGCACACTTGCGCGAGTGCACGTGCGCACACACACGTTTACAACACGCACACATACACATTCCCAGACATGCACACGCCTATATGCAAGTATTTATATGCATATATATATATATGCATATATTTATATACATACATATATATGCAAACATATATATATATATACTTTTATAAATATGTTTATCACTCTACGTACATACATACACACATATACACACATATATACATATGTGTGTGCGTATATACAAATATATATATATACGTATATATATAATTAGATACATACATGTATATATATATATATATATATTTACATTTGGAGATATATATATATATCGATTCATACAATCGTGTGGCTAACAGAGAAAGCTCCTCAAGCAGAGTCGGCTAGCAGACGACATACTAATTCAATTCATAAAAGTATCATGCAGAGCTCTATGCTGCTGACATCAAGAGCTTATAAACCATAAAAGGTTAGGAAGTATGAGAGGTGAATACATCTGTTTAACCACTTATCATCTTTAGGCTAGCGATGGTTTCGCAGCCTTTACCATGTAATAATAATTTCACTGTATAATAAATTATGTTTGTAGGTCTGCATTGTACGCATTATAGATTACAATTGATTATTTACAAATCTGTGCAGGGAAAGAAAGGTAATCCCCGGATGAACAGAACACCATTGTTACACCATGCTTCAACTTCAAG
>NC_043015.1:21336078-21348578 GCF_006345805.1 Octopus sinensis
TGTTATCTTCATCAGGAACCGTTAACTCGACTAGATTTACAGCATTCCTTTTTTCACACCACATCAAAATGTCCGTTTTTTTTCGTAACTGGGATAGGAAAGAATCCCTGGCACCTTGGTAAATCTGCAGTCACCTCCCAATAGCCGTTCCACTTTTCATCCCTCACAGGAAGTTTCTTGTTCTTCTTCTTGAAACGGATCCGCTGACCTGGGCGCACAAATGTGATGAAATCTGTAGTTGGTACTTTCAACGGTTTTTTCTCAGTGTTGTTGAGATGAATTTGGTTCTTTATAGCATTGGATATAACCTTAAGGACCAGGTTATATGAACAGTTGGAATGAATATGTTTCAGTGTTACGACCCGTCCGCATTTGCATATGCCATTTTCTGAGACGTTCCATTTACTAGATTCGTACGTATGGCAAAACATCATAGGATGAACGAATCAGAAAACGTAACCGAGATGTCATGCACTCCCACATCTCATCTCAACTTATTTTCCTCTTAACAACATGTTCTTCCCATCTCACCATCTGTCTTTGTTGAATACATCGGATTAAATGAACCTCTCTTCTTTCTGGTTCTCTCGTTTTGACGCTGTTGCTAACAATAGGCCTGCGTTCGCTCCGCATGATACTCGCAAACAGTTTGAACTGATCTGCTCCAAAACCAAGTCCTTTGCGATGGTTTTGCGTTGCACCCGCCATATCTCTGTGAATAAGAGAAGACAGGGTGCCCTCAGTCTCTGCTTCAGTTTCCACTTCTTGGCTGTTTTCACATCTGGTGGGTTACGCCTGATTTCCATGTCCTTCGATTCTCTCAGCATCATCACCGTCCGTATCTTCCCCAGTTTATATATTTCGACTATTGATGCTAGTGGTAGCTGCAACGAACCTCTTTTACGGTAAAGAGCTGAACTGTTCAACATCCGAGGTTGGCCTAGACACTTTCTAATGAACACATTACATTTTTGTTCAATGATCTAAACTCGTGATAATGCTACCTCGTATATTAAAAGTGGCCACGAAAGTCGCGGGTACAAGCCGAACTGCAAGCACCAAATATTATAGTTATGAATTGCTGATAATCCAGCTTCGGCTTGTTTCATAATTTCCATCCCGTGACTTCTGTCTGACAATGTTCCAGCGTATACTCGCCCCAAGCTCTTGACGGGTTCTTCTTTGACTGTTGGAATGCTTTCTTCAGCTATTTGAAACTTAAATTCTTTCTGCACTCCCTTAACAAATGTTTTCCTTCTAAACCTCATCCTTGACCCCTCACAAGTTCTTCTAGTCTCAAGAGGGCATTCTGCAGGATTTGTTTATCTGTAGCTAGAAGTGTCACGTCATCCATGAAGACTTTCTTAGGCGATTGTACATGGGTGATTTGTTCCGAAAAAACTACAGCTTTCAAAATCATCTCCATGACTAAGATAAACCACGTGACAGATATTGTAAAGGCAGCAGTAATGCCAATCTCCAATCGGCGCCAATCTGTTGTAAAATATCCAGCTGTAAACCTAATTTCGAAATTGTCATAGTACATCCTCATTATTTTGATCACTTTATCTGGAATGTGGAAGAGGTCCATGGCTCTTATCAGTAATTCGTGTGGCACTGAACCATATGCATTAGCTAGGTCAAGCCATACTAGGTTCAGACATCTCTTATTCTCTTCGGCATCCTGGATCGCTTTCCGAATCAAAAAACAGTGTTCAACACATCCAGGGATTCCGGCCTTTGAACAGAATCATCAACATATCCGTTATTCTGTAAACATGCCACTGTTCTCCTCGAAAGAATTCCCATAACGATCTTGCCTTCCACATTCAATAAGGATATCGGCCAAAACTGTTTTATGGTCTTTGCATTGGCCTCCTTCGGCAGGTATATACCTTACACCAATCATCTACTATAGTCTCCTCGCGCCACAGCTGTCGGAGTAGGAGGAAAAGCTTCTTTTGCAGACGATTGCAATATTTATAAACTTTATATGAGACGCCATCACATTCTAGGGCACTCGTTGCTCTAGCTTTTCTAACGAAATCATTTACCTCTCTCTCCCTGATGTTCCCAATCTGGAATTCGATATCAGGTTCTGAGAGATGATTTAGCCCTTGTGGAGGTGGTAGTGGCTGGTTACGGTGCGGATCGCTGTAGCTTTCCTTGATATGAGCATCAAATTCTTCTTTCGTGGACGATAAAGAACCACTCTTCGGTACAGTAAACAGCTTCTTAGTAAACCCGTACGGGTCCTTCAGAAATTGCCCCTGGGTTCTTTTACTCTCCTTTCGACGCTCGTATATGCGGATAGGTTGTTGCACATAACAATATTTCCTTTTCAAATCTTTATACAACAGCGCGAGGCCAGGTGTTTCATCTTTTGTAGCACATTTCTATCGCTTTCTTAGGCTGGTCTTTTCCTTCCTCAACTGTTTCATTTTCTTGATCCTCCTGCTTGGCCCACAGTTTCCTTTCGCTAATCGGATATTATCTTTCACTCTAAACAATTCCTTTCTTGTATCGTAAATTGAGCTTGTTAATTTTCCCAGTTTCTCAAATGTAGGGCCTATCATTTTATAAAGATCTCGGCATACCTTGTTTTCACACTCTTTATATTTCTCTTTTTCATAAACAGAAGGCCACAAAACCCTCGGTTTCCTCCGAGTACTATCTGATGCACCAGTTTCATGACTTGCATTTATCGATCCTCTGTGGTTTGAGTCCGGAATTGATTTGCCACGTGTTTTACGATCAGATGATCCATACTGTTCTGTATTCTTCTCACAAGTCTTTCCCTGATGTATCTTCAAGCCTCTCACAGTTGCAAAGGTTCTACATCAAAGGTTCTTTTTTTGCAACATTCAGATTAAAATCACTTTGCTTTTTGCCTATGTGTAAGATATTGATGGTACTACTTGAGGATATAGCATTGAAAGACATAGCTAAAAGTATTTGGAATAAAGTTTCTTGCCTTTCTAATTTCCAGTGCCTCCAAGGTCAACTTTACGTTTTAGGCATTAATAAAATATAGAAGCAGTTAATACAGTTCTATATTTAAGAGATGAAGGATTATGTACACTATTTATATTATTTCCATTTGACGGATACTTGTCGTCATCTTTTAACACAACGTTTCAGCTGATATACCCTCCAGCCTTCTTCAAGTATCTTGGGGAAATTTCGAACCTGGGTTCTCAAATGTTGTGTTAACAACAAACAAGATAAAGACAAATATCCGTAAAATGTAAATAATGTAAATAATGAAGAAGCAATTAGATTTCAAAATTAGTAGACGTTGAACGAAATATACAGCAGTGATTAACGTCCCTTCCGTACTCAGAATGAATGTCGCCATGGTCAAATTTGTCTTTCCTCATTCGTTAGATTAATGTGACGTCACGGAAATCGTTTGATTTATAAAAGCGTTGGAAAAAATGGCTTCCGGTATTTCAAATGTAATTAATCTTCTTTCTGATTTTGAATGTTAACAATGTCAATTTTATTTTCCATATGTGGCCGAGATCGACGAAATAGGATGCACCAGACAAGAAATAAGCTGAGGGTGATCTTAAGGGGCCTAAACTTTTCTCATAAATTTGAAGACGGCTTTCGTAGATAGTAATAAACAAAAATGTTATAGAATCGATATGGTTATCGGATTGTTGATCGTAGGAATTACTTCACAGTTCTATACCCGCTGCAAATCAATATGTATTCATGAGGACTAGCGTTGGTACAAGGTTGAAAAATTAAAACTGGATTCCTTACCTCAGGAAAATGAATTTATTAAACTGATGAACAACAGCACCATTACTTACAAATTTCCAACAGATGATTCACTGGTCTACATCTTACATTTTTTGCACTGCATATAGCCATCGTCGAAACATATAGACAGACATAAAGACATACATACAGTCTCGAACGCATGTATAGCTACCAATCTCTGCTTTTCCCTTCGTCCGTTTCTCTAAACACAGAACTATCTAAGTGTGTACGCATGTGTGCATGTGTGCAAGTATATGCACATTTACAAACAAACATTTATAAAATCATTATATACGATTGTATCTTACATGAGTCAGTTGAATGCTACTTCTAGTATGTGAAGCGAGTTTATTCTGATAAATTACCCCAAAATACATGGAGAATAATATTCTGGGTGTATGTTTTCGTGTGCATGTTTCAGGTTTAAGCCTAAAATTGAGTCTGATTATATGAGAAATATATTCTCTCAAATGCCTCCAACCACCACTTTCGAATCTTGTTTTCAGGAATTATCTATCGCAGTGCAATACCTTATTGTTTGCGTTCTTTCACAAGATATTTGGGTGATTTGTGACGGAGATAGATTTGGCTGATAGTTTTAGATGGTCAAGAGTGTACATAGATTGACACGCAACCTCTTGTTGTTGCACATCTCGAAATTTATGTGTTAATGGTCTTCCGTATCAATTTGTATCGGTTGCATCAGAGATAGAGAATAAGAAACTAAGATAATGAATACAAGAATTGATCGAAGAGAGAAAACCAGATGTGACTGCATCAGTAAAATTCATACTTCGAAGAATTTGTTAGCGAAGTAATGAGTGAGTGGAAGAAATATTACAGCGACAGTTTAGGCAGGCGTGGTTGCGTGGTAAGAAGCTTGCTTCTCAATCACATAGTTACGAGTTCAGTCTCACTTGCTACCTTGGGCGAGCGTCTTCCACTACTGTCTTGGGCTGACCAGCGGATTTCGTAGCCGGAAACTGAAAGAAGACCGTCGTATATATATATATATATATATATATATATATATATGGGGGGGCGTGCGTGTGTGTGCGTGTGTATGTATGCGTGTGTGTATTTGTATGTGTGTGTAGTCTTGTCTTCCATCGCTTGTCAACCAGTGTTGATGTCTTTACATTCCTATAACTTTGCTGTCCATCAAACGATACAGATAGAATAAATACCTGCACTTAAAAGTATTGGACCGATTCATTCGACTAAAAACTTTTCTGAACGGTGCCCCATTATGGCCTCAGACTACTAGCTGAAACAAATAACATAAAATTAGTTGCGCATCGTTACTCTTGAGGGATCAAAGCACACCGAAGCAAATTTTGCCTTCCCCCTTCGCGCTTCCAGTGATATAAAATACCAAGCAAATACAGGCCCTGGTTTAATCCAGTCCTCGCATAACCTCTTTGAAGCTTTGCACCAATGTTTTAAACTTAGAAGACGAATGACTTTCTCATTTAAATTCCTACTAAAATTCAAGTTTTTATTTCGTTTATTTTCGCAGTCTAAACTATAAAATACCTGTCATATACTGGTGTTGCAAGTCAACTAAGGATCCATGCTCCACACCAATATATCTGCCTTTGTAAATTTATCAAAATCTTTATTTCTAGAACTTTTGTTGCATTGTTTATTTTGCGATTTATTCTGTGGTACAAATATTGAATAGGAAAACGTAGGAAATTCTACTTGGTAGATCAAGTTGCTAGAAATAGCAACTTCATCTCCTTCAACTCACATAAAACTGTTTTTTTTTTAAAGCAGAATACATTGTGGGACATACTCTTACTCTTTACTCTTTTATTCTTTTACTTGTTTCAGTCATTTGACTGCGGCCATGCTGGAGCACAGCCTTTAATCGAGCAACTCGACCCCGGGACTTATTCTTTTGTAAGCCCAGTACTTATTCTATCGGTCTTTTGCTGAACCGCTAAGTAACGGGGACATAAACACACCAGCATCGGTTGTCAAGCAATGCTAGGGGGACTAACCCAGGCACACAAACACACACGCACACACACACACACACATATATATATATATACATATATACGACGGGTTTCTTTCAGTTTCCCTCTACCAAATCCACTCACAAGGCTTTGGTCGGCCCGAGGCTATAGTAGAAGACACTTGCCCAAGATTCCACGCAGTGGGACTGAACCCGGAACCATGTGGCTGGTAAACAAGCTACTTACCACACAGCCACTCCTGCGCCTATGTAAGGTTTGTATAGACATTTTGTATGATCAGATTTGGAACATTTTTTTTCGTAGATTTGCTTTGTTGGGACACGTTGAGTTTTAAATGGCAATGGCGATGAAAACAGGATGGCGAAGACAGTCAAGGCCACGTCAAGGACAACAGCACTGACACAACTGATAGCAATGACAATGGATCTAACTGGCAAGATAATAACGATGACAAAATAACGCCACCATCCTCGACGAAGATGACGACAAGCCCACCGTCGAACACCACAACCACCATCAGCACCATCTCCAATACCACCACCACCAGTATCCCCATCACCATCTCCGCCATCACCTTCCATCAATCCCTCACCTGTACCATCATGAGCATCATCACCACAAATACAACAAACACCGACACCACCGACTCCACAACCACCGCCATCACTACCACCACCACACTCACCTATACCACCAATCAAACGGTAAAACAGAGACATGCATGCTGGTCAATATATATTATAAATGGATTGGTCAAAGCTGGCAGGTCACTATTCGTGGGATCTCATCAGTTGTGGGTGAAACATTGCAAGGTAAAAGATTCTCAATAGCAACAACAACACGAATAATACCACAAAGAACGTAAGGAGCGCCAAAGTAGAAAAGACAACAGCATCAGTTACTACAGCAACAGCATCCCCAACAACAACTACGGCAGAATAAAAGAGAGAAACAAAAACAACAGCAAGAATGGAAACAACAACAGCAAGAGCAGCAGGGGCCGCAGGAGCAGCAGCAGAAGCAACAAGATTAGCAATATGGAAGAATAGTTTCTTGTTTTGCACCGAATATGGGTCGGGTTTTGATGTTGGGGATACAAGACAGATGGAGAGAAGGTGAGAGAGAGAAAGCGAGAAAGAGAGAGAGAGAGAGTGACAGAGAGAGAAGAAATGAGAGGGAGAGTGAGAGGGGAATGTCTGCCTTCATCTGTTTTCGCATGATAGAATTAATAAACAGCCGTCTTTGAGTCATGATGTGCGTCTCCGGAGAATTGGCGGGAAAGAAATACCGAAATGATACGAGGAAATGTAATTCTTCATTAGTTAAATTGATTAGTAGATTTGTTTCTAAAAATGTCTAATGGAAATATAGTGATGTCAGACACACGTACACCAATACACATGCACGCTTGCTGATATATATACATATATATATATATATATATATTATATTATATATATATATATATATTATATATATATATATATATGTACATATACACACATACATACTCTTGAATTAAATATGCTAACACACGCTAGCAACATATGAATGTCTCTACGTATACACACACACATACAAGTATATATATATATATGCATATATATATACATATACATATATATATATATATATATATATATATATATTATATATATATATATATATATATATACACATATATATATATGTATATGTATGTATATATATGTGTGTGCGTGATGCTTGCCTCATATACGTAGTGTATGCAATATTAGAAGAAGACAATTTACATATCTATTAATAAATGAATACGATATACATAATTATACGCATACGTCCATACTCCACACACACACACAATCGTATATATACACACACGAACAAATTCAGATACACATATAAATGTATGCGTATGAACATATATATATGTATATAATATATGTGTATACACACACACACATATATATATATATATATATATATATATATATGTTTATATATGTGTATGCACACGCACACACACACACACACATACACACACACACACACACACACACACCACACACACATATATATATATATATATATAGTTGAAATTTATAGAAAAACAAAAAACGAAGAGAGGTTTATGAACAACAAACAAGTGTAATAGTTTGACTCTCGGGAAAATGAAAAAGTACTTTACGTTTCGAGTCTAGGCTCTTCCACAGAAAGGAATAAGAGAAAATAAACAGAGAAAGAATGAGAAGAACTTGTAGATTTCTGCAGTTAGGCATGGCGAATGATTAGAAAAAACTTACTTCGTCGGTTACAACGACGAAGGTTCCAGTTAATCCGATCAACAAAAGACCTTAGTCGTGAAATTAATTTTACAAGTGACTGAGCACTCCACAGACACGCATACCCTTAACGTTGTTCTCAAGGAGCTTTAGCGAGACACAGGATGTGAAAATGCTGGCCTTTCGAAATAGCAGATACTACTCATTGTTGCTTGCAAAGTGGACTGAAGGGGCACAACGCTGCACCGTGCATCGAAATTATGGCTTTACGATCGTGAGTCAAGCCTCTTCATACACAGACATAAACACACGCACACACTCGCATACACACACAAACACACACCAGGTACGTGCCGCCTGGATAGGCAAGGTAGGCAGTGCCTACCTTCAATAATGTAGATCTATAGCAACAATTTCCTTTCATGGCAAAATATGCACCAAATTGAGGGAATTTATGAAGGTTACTCTGATTACTATGCATAAAATGCAAAATATTTTATTTTTTGTAGATTAAGTAGACATAATTCACCTCTGCTTTTAAATCTTTGTATTTAAGCTACGCATAGAACTGCTGTAATACACATTCTGTGTACATTTCTATAACAATATTTTTTTAACGTTCTATAAAGGCAGGAGCAAATCTGCCTCCAATCTAGCCACGCGCCAGTATTTCGCTTATTTTTTGCGCATTTTACTACATAAAG
Organism: Octopus sinensis; assembly: GCF_006345805.1. Classification (NCBI taxonomy): domain Eukaryota; kingdom Metazoa; phylum Mollusca; class Cephalopoda; order Octopoda; family Octopodidae; genus Octopus; species Octopus sinensis. Next base: position 21,344,800 of record NC_043015.1, read on the forward strand.
GTCACCAACTGCCTACCCTAAGTAATTAGTAGGGACACGTTCCTGATTTATTCATTTACTTACAATGGCTCCAACACACGTAGAAGTTATAAACATTTTCTCAAATATTCTCTTTAACTTTAGACATACTGCTTATGCTGACGAGAGATATTCATGAGGTCTCGTCGCATCTCCTTCTCGAAATAACAGTCAACTGTGATGTAATCGTGGAGAATAAATCTCAAACATAAGATGAGTACCGTGGCTGATTTCTTCGTCTACACCTTACAGGGTGGTGCTCCAGAATGGTCGCATGTTTATAACTGAAACGAGGAAAATATAAATGACGAAACATAACGACAAGCGCACAGAAACGCACATGAACACACATACAGAGTCCTCCACTCATACACATCTAATTGCAAACATACACACGCACAGACACATGCAAATACATACTCATACAAGCACACACACAAACAAATGCACACAGAGAAACACACACAGACATACAGACACAAGTAATATTATAAATTCACCTACATTCTCGTACGACCCTATACCTAACGTTCATTCTCTTCATAATAGTTATCAATATCAATATGGGACATGTATTACAATATTTGTTGCTGTCGTTTAATTGCAATAGTTGTCTGATCGAACAGATCTGTGATCGAATGCATTTTAGCCATAACCATCACCTCTTTTCTCTAGCATCGCGATTCTGTCTAAAACTACATTATTCAATAATTATTTGTCAATTTGATGATGATAAGGTGTGATGTAATTGAGATTTGATTGTTATCTGTAACACATCATTCAATGAAATTAGAATCTATCTCTTTCTGCTGTGATTCGGGCCAGCGAAATATCAAAAGCTTGACGTTGGCAGTGATTGCGGACACAGTTTGCTGTTGCTTTCAGTGATGGAGTCCCGCATTGTGAATGTGAAGCCCCTTTGGTGTTGCAATGTTTAATAGCGCTCCGCTTTATAATTCTGGAATTTACATAACATGTGATCGTTGATAAAACTCGTATCTCTGAAATACCGACCACGGCTGTTGTTTGCTGATTAATTCGCGTTGTGATTATTGGTAGAATCGAAAAGTGTGATGGTGAATAATGTGTTTAGGTAGTCGAGATTTGTGATTGATTACAGATTCAGTGACACTGATTACTAACAGTGATATTTCTAATGAGTTTGTGACCGAATGCGCGCGGTAGTCTGTGATACAGGCCGTAGTTTTGATCGTTGCAAAAAAGCTGGTATCGCAATATTCGATGTTTAGTTCCATATTAAGTTCTTTCATTGTATGATTCGATTGTATAATTGTAGAAACAATACCTTGACCTGGTCATTTTACACTATGACTTTGCTATCGCTTATATTTTGTAAGGTTCACGTCGAAGCTTTTTCACCAATTCAGCGATGGAATTGTAATTACTGCCCATTATTGAAATTGCTGGTACAAACCTGTGCCGTTATTACCGGTAAAGTTCAGTGTTATAGTCGTACATGTGCCAGCATCATGATCGTAGATGCGTTAGTGTCTTCACTTTTAATGCAGAGCTGTGTCATAATCATAGGTGCGTCAGAGACATGATTGGTCGTGGCAAAGAGCTCTAAGTTGTGTTCGTTTATACGGTTCATTGTCACGGATCGTTCATGTAACTGAGTATCTTGATCCTTGAAGCAGCCTAAAGTCACTGATTGCTTATACAACCCGACATCTTGATCTAAAGCAGCCTTGCTTCACCATTGACATAGCTCAGTGTCTTCAACTATTAACATAGCTCAGTATTGTGATCGTTGATACAGTTCAGTCTTTTTCCTATTTGTTACAGTTCAATGATTTTCCTTTGTTACAGTCCAGTGATTTGCCCCATTTTTACTGCTCATTATCGCTGATCGTTGTTACTGCTGAGTCTTTCTAACCCTACATATAGATCATTGCATCTTGTTCAAGATAAAGTTCTATGGCAGTGATCGATGTAGTGCAATGACGTTTTGTGGTCGTAGAAACGCCAGCATCTTGACCAGTGATACATCTTAGGATCATGATCTTCATACAGCCCGAGGTCAAGACATAGGTCAGCCTAGTTTCGTGACCTCGGATCATCCTCACATTATGATCGCTGAAACACTAGAGTGTCATTCATTGATTGTTGATGCAGCCAAACGTCGTAAACGCTCACATCACAGAGTCAGTGATCGATAAGCAAAATATTAAGATTTACGTTTGTTTCGCTCCTATACTGTCTATTTTCCGAGACATTATCGATTAGGCCAGCTGCAAAACAATAGAGTTTCATTGCCGAAGACACGTGTCTTAGCAGACTGATAATAAAACACTAATTTCTCTCTGAACCTATTTGTTCTCTGTATTTCCAATGAAGTGCGTGAACTGCAAAATGTAAGAATTAATGTGCTTACGGTGGAATTTGTGTTGACGGTGTTGGTGGCAGTGGCGTAATATGTAGTTAATGTTGTTGATGTTGCTGTTACTGTCGTTCGTGGTAATAGTTACAGTGTTAATGGTAGTATTAGTGATATAGATTTTGGTAGGTTTGGCTGAGACAGAGGCAATTGTGGCGGTGGCGTTGGTGGTGCTGCTGCTGCTGGTAATAGCAAAGGTATATAGTGGCAATAGCGGTGGTGTCGGTGATAGTGATAGCAATAGTTGCGTTGATGGTGGTGGTGATAGCAGTACTGGTACTAGCATGGTGTATGTCGATGATCGATTTGGTGGTAGTGATAATGGTGCTAATGTTAAAAGATACAAAAATGGCGATGGGGTTAACGATGGTACTACAACAGCAGTAGTAGTAGTAGTATTAGTAGTAGTGATGTAGGTGGTTGTGGTGGCTGTCGTCGTTTACACGGTGCAAATTTCGAAGAAGTTCTACCAAAACGTACGAGTAAATAAATGAACACAAACGAAATTGCTATAATTGCTGTGAATAAGACGATTTTCAATTTGAAGAATAAGAATGGAATGGAATGGAAAATTGGAAGATGGAAAAGTTGGGATTGTTTAGTGAATGTATTGTGTTGTCATGTCTTGTCTAGTTTTGGTCTTGTCAGTTTTTATTACGTTATCTGATGTACCGAACTTAATAACTGGAAATTACTGAAAACTGTTCAACTGAACATGAAAGTTAGATCTATACGACGCACCAGCATATATATATATATATTATATATATATATATACACGTATGTCTATACACAAAAACACACACATACACAGGCACACACTTCCGCACACTGAGGCACTTAAAGGAAAAGTAGACACCTACCCCATATACATTGAGGCATAAACAAACTCATATATATTTGTCTACATATGCAGAAACACACACACACATGTTATGTACATTTACATATATAGATGCTTGCACGTGAATTCATACGTGTGTATAATGTGTGCGTGTATATATATATATATTATATATATATATATATATATAATATATATATATATTATATATATATATATATATACATATGCATGCATATATATATCCATACGTATTTGAACACATAAACTCACCAATACGCATTATGCATGCTTATATATCAAACTAAAGTAGGTGTAATAATCTGCTCCTTTCTATCGACAAAACTGTGAATAGTAACACGTTTCTGAAGAAGTATCATTTTTATTAGTATTAATAGCACTCAAATAAAACAAACATTTCTTATCGATGACCACAAATATCTATATATGTATCTCTAGCAATGTTTAAGGACAGCTGAAACGAAAAAAAATACGAAAATAAAACAAAAAGAAAATAAC
>NC_043015.1:21353578-21366078 GCF_006345805.1 Octopus sinensis
TTATTATTATTATTATCATCATTATTATTATTATTGTTATTGATATTTTTATTGTAGTTGCTTCTTTTGTCGTTGCTTTGGGTGGTGGTGGCGATGGTGGTGATGGTGGTGGTAACGTTTTATTGTTATCATGATCAATGTTGGTCGTAATATCAAGAACATTATCATCGAAGAACATTATCGTTCCAGTTCAAATTGTTATTCTCTCTATAATTGTTCGTTTACATTGATTTCGCCTATGTTCGTTGTTGTTGTTGTTTTTGTTGTTATTCTTATTCTTATTGATGTTGATGGTTGTCTTGTCATTTCTAGAGATGATGTTGCCCAGCTGTCATTTTCGTTATTATTTCGTTTCTGAATATCTACAATGACAACAAAAATAACAACGATGACAACAACAAAAACAACAATAACAACAGCAATAGATAGTAACAGTAAGGGTTTGCTTAAGAACAAGGATAAGATAAAGAATATTAAATGTAGGAAAGGAGAGTTTTAATGCTAAAACCTAATATCCTTACATGACTACACACAACTGGTATTTATGCTTATCTCATAATATATTATTATTATTATTATTATCATTATTATTATTATTATTATTATTATTATTATTATTATTATTACCATGCCGGCCAGAATGCTCACCGGCATTTCATCCGTCCTCTCGTTCTGAGTTCAAATTCCGCTGAAGTTGACTTTGCTTTTCATCTTTTCGGAGTTTATAAAATAGGAACCAGTTACGTACTGGGGTCGATGTAATCGATTTAATCCTTTCCCACACATTTGAGGCCGAGTGTTTCCAGTGGAAAGGATTATTATTATTATTATTATGATTATTATTATTATTATTATTATTATTATTATTATTACTTATACATTCAATCTGCATCTTTGTTACATACAGTCACTTGCCGAGACACTCCAAGCGTCCCGAGGAGAGTGAAGGATGAGAGATGTTACAATATGAGTGAAAGCTTGGGATGGAAAGCTAGTGAAATATCTTCATGTAATACAACACAGACATTCAAATAGATAGGGATTTTTTTAAGGATGTGGGCAGTACTTCTCGACATAATCTTTTGGATTTCTCGGAGTCCTCCTGGGATCTTATCTAGATGTTTCTGACATCCCTTTTTTGTGTCATACTTAGGGCACCTATAATAACAGGAACAGTTCTCGTTTTAAGATGCCACATCTTTCGTATTTCAATTTCCATGTCCTTATATTTACTTAGTTTGTCAAATTCCTTTACAGATACATGTTTATTAGTGGGAACACTTACATCTATTTGTCAACAAGTATTTTCTTCTCTGTCTTTCATAACTATGTCTGATCAATTAGTCTGGATTGTTCTGTCAGTGTTAACTGGAAAATCCCAGAGGATAGTGACATTTTCACCTCCAGCAACTGGCTCAGGAAGATGTGCATACCAGTAAGCAGGAGTACTGGTTTTGTAGTGTTTACATATTTTCTAATGTAAACACTATCCTGCCCTACCGTGGCGATTTTTATATTCATATAGTGTATGTGGTGCACCTTCTTCACCACAACTCCATCCGGTCTAGCCCCTGATCTATATGGATTGGAAAATTCCAGAAGATCTTTATAGTGAACAACTTAACACAGTTTTTCAGTTAGTTCTCATTCTACCTCTTGCCGCTCTTTGCCTCCCACTAACTTTTCGCAGTTTCCAATGTAGCACATTATCTACGTGATGTTCTTTTTTTTCTTCTAATTATTATTTATTATTATTATTATTATTATTATTATTATTATTATTATTATTATTATTATTATTATATTATTGTCATTATTATTATTATTAAAGCCTCTCGGATAGTTCTTAATAACAGGTTGTTCTTTACTTGAAAGCAGGCAATAACAAATCACCAAAGGTTTCAAGTAGTATCTTCTCCTGCAACTAAAAGAGATAATACCCTCCTTAGTATGCGAGCTGTACCCAACAATGCTGTCTTCTGGATCACGTCGAGCCTAACACGAGGTTAGTATTATTATTATTATTATTATTATTATTATTATTATTATTATTATTATTATTATTATTATTATTATTATTGTTATTATTATTATTATTATTATTATTATTATTATTATTATTATCATTATTATTATTATAATAATAATAATAATAATTATTATTATTTTATTATAATTATTATTATTATCATAATAATAATAATAATAATGATTATTATTATTATTATAATTATAATTATTATATTATTATTATTATCATTATTATTATTATCATTATTATTATTATTCAGTAGTCTTATTTTTTCCACGTGCTTTCACTGCACTACCGACTACAGCTCTGTGTGCCTTGGATACCTCGGGGTGACTCAGACTAATACCTACTGTAAGTTCTCAAATCGGTACATTCCACTAAAATTCTGGTTTGAACAGCAGTTGAAGATTTGACTTTGTGACTGCCTTTGCAAAGCGGCTAGAAGTGGTTTCTCCTTGAGCCTGTAGATATAGACTAAAGCAGAAATAAAAGGGCAAACAGTTTGGCAAGACTTGACAATGATATATATTTTAGCCTAAACTAAAGTCTTTCATGGACTCAATGAGGCCTTATTAAATTCTATCCTAGCTATTGGAACATCTTGTCGGACGAGGGTTCTATAAGCCGAGCATTCCGTCATCAGTGAGAGATAAGTTAAACGCATGTAACAGTGGAAAAATATTCTGCATGAATATCACTGTATTTCATAATGAATAGAAAGAGAGGGGAAATCCAGATAAGGAAATAATTGAAATAGGTATTCATTCTGTAAATCCCATGAACAAATTGAGAAAATCTGTAATGTATATTTGTAGAATATCTAAAGAAGATAGAATGGTTTGTTTGTAATACATGACAAGGGAACATGGATGTTAGCAGGTCCAATATTGATTGGGGAAGAGCTAAAATGCTACAGGTCCTACGGGGTTCGGAGATCCATCATAATGTTGGTAGATGTAGACATCGGAATATCATAGTTCAAATGATTTGTGATCTACGAAGTGCTTTCTATTCTAAGAGTCCCTTGATCGCGATACACACACACACACACACATATATATATATATACGGACGAAGAATTTTCTGGTTTGGTACCCAAGTGTACATTTTGCCTACAAGAGTGTAATGGAATGAAAGTTGTGTCGAACGAATCTAACTCACGAGACCTCTAATGGGCAAGCCTCCGACATTTTGTTCACTGAGTTTAGAGCAAGTATTTATAAAATTGTGACTGATCCGACGCAATAGTCACTACTCAAAGCAGATCATCTGTGAAAATTGTCTAGTGACTATATTATTCCAGTCTGTCCATGTGTTTTCTACTTGCCTCTCTGTTGTCCATCTATCTTTCTATCTATCTATCTATCTATCTATCTATCTATCTATCTATCTATCTATCTATCTATCTCCCTACAAACAAATACAGATATGGATGCGTGTGTGTGTATATATATGCATATATATTTATATTATACATACATACATATATATATATATATATATATATATATATATATATATATATATATATATATACGAAAGAAGGTTTGAAAATGCAATTTAAAAGATGTTTATTTACTTTACGGTTTCACTCTTTGGAAAAAGATTGTCAACAGTAACATGTGGAAGTTTGGTTGCGTTAATTATTGGTTGTTGCAAATTGCTACATTACATATATATATATACAGTCTTTAGTAGCAGGGACATGTTAAAGACATAAAAAAGTTCAAGTTCCTTAAAATATTGGGCAAAAAAGATTACATAAATAATCGTTCTCAAGGACATACTTAAGATAGTTTCCAGAAGGTTTTGATATTGGTACTGTATCTGTATATTCAAACATGCACAGAATATTGGTTGACACAGAGTACTATAATCGATATAAATATTCCAAAGAGTGAAACCGGTAAAGTAAATAAACATCTTTTAAATTGCATTTTCAAACCTTCTTTCGTATATAATTCCACTCGTGCGGTACCCCACAACTCCACTTTGTTATATATATATATATATATATATATATAATATATATATATATATATATATAATATATATATATATATTATATATATATATATATATATATATACATACATATATATATATACATATTGATATGTATATATATATGCATATATATTTATTTGCGTTTATTTTTCTCATTACAATATACACGTATAAATATATATACATATATATATAGAACTAAAAATACTTCTGCGTGTGTATGCACTTGTAAATGCATGAATATGTAAGAGAAAGTTTGTGTTTGTATAAATATAGTAAGCTGTATGGGAAATCAATAGAAATATTCCCAGACAATATCCCATGTACAAAATGTTCCGTAAATTTCGAATCTCTTGATTGCATCCAAACTAAACATTTCTGCAAATGTGGCGAGATTCCCCGAATTGTTTATTACAAATACTGTTATTAATTTATTGTATGTTACATAGACACTTCAACATATATCTAAAACATAGAAATATTCACTCGATCTTGCACACGCATGCACACACACACACATATACATGTATGTAAGTCTACGTATAAATCCTTATGTTCCTGAAGGTATTGTTGTATGCTTACAAGTTACAAGCTTATCAATATATGAGATTTAAAATATATTGTATATTGTATTTTACATACATATAAATGTATATACATGCACACATACATACAATACATACGTACATATGCATCTATATATATATATATATATATATACGTATGTGTGTGTGTGTGTGTGTGTCTACATATGTATATGAATGTATACGTATGTATGAATGTATATGTATGTGTGTGTGGTTATGTGTATGATATATTCAAATAAGCTTATGTATGAGAATAAATGAGTGTAATAAATATTTACAAAATATTCACAGACACACACAAAGACGCACGCAAACACACACACAGAAACACAGGCACACAGACACACAAACATACTTATATATGCATATGGATGTATGTTTGAACACACATTTACAAAGAAATATACATATATAGATATGTGTATGTGGGTATATATGTGTATGTGTATATATATATATATACATACATATGTTTGTTTGACTGTTTATATCTATACATATGCATATATATGTAAATACACGAACTTATAGCAATAATAACGATAAAGTCGTAGAAAACAAATTGAATATGAAAAGAAGGAAAATAATAAGAAATCAACGTAGACAAGAAAGAATTGTTTCAATAAGAAAATAACAACAAAAAAATACACAATTACAATAATTAATAAAATAATAAAATGCTAAATAAAAGAAACAGAAAATATTTAAACAATGCAAAAAGAAAATGGCCGCCCTCGAAGCCGAAATGATTCAAGTCAGTAAATAAATGTCTATAGACCTATATTACGCTGTGTATCTGGTGCGATAGAAGATAAGATACGCTGTCGTAGATCTGTTGAATAAACCCAATAGTCAATTTTTTTTTTCAGACCTTGTTAGATTTTAAATAAAAAAAGAGGTAAAATGTCTGAAACTACGAAGAAGAAAGTAGGTGAAAACGATGGAAACTGCCGAATTATTTCTAGAAGAGAAATATGAGTGTAAAACGATAAACACTGGCAACGAGAGAGTGTTAAGAGAGTGTGACACAAAGGGAATATGTATGTTAAATTGTGGGTATTTCTCTCTCTTTCTTTCTCTCTATCTATCTTATATATCTATCGATTAGCAAATCTTTATATTTCTGAACTTATCAAATTCTTTTGTCGAGATGTCATGGCCTTTAGCCCTGAGCTCTGTAGCCACTGATGGGTGTGCTTCTGGTCTACATTATTTTTTTTTTGCTACAAGCGAAATATTTGTCATATAGAGGCTTTTTTCCTACCTATCATCCAATTGTTGAAACGCATTTTGCTTTTCTATTGATTTCACCTTGTTTGCAACTGCAGTTGCCGCACATCTATAATGTTGTTCAACACTTCAAAGTTTTTTGTTCTCCTTCTTACGTCATTCATGGCTTCCAACGAGTTTTAGCATATAGTCGTTAGATGTTTCAAGACATTTTGCCAGTTCAACTGTGATGGATTTATAAGAGATTTCAAATTGGATCAAGCCTCGACCTCCTTAAGCTCTGGCTAGAAGATCTGCGCCAGCCTTTCTGTGGTGCATCTTATTACAATTCAGGAGCTTACGGATTTTCTTGTCAATCTTCCTTACATTGAAACTGTAGGCGAGCTGGCATTAACGCTAGTACGCCGGCAAAAATGCTTGGCGGCATTTCGTCTTTATATACTGAGTCTAAACTTTACCGAGGTCGACTTTGAGATTCATCCTTTTCGGCGTCTGTAAAATAAGTACTAGTTCAATAAAGAGGTCGCTGTTGGTCGATGGCTGGGATTGTGTCATTATTTTAATCCATTATTATCATTTTTATTGTTGTTGTTGTTGTTGTTGTGGTACAATGCCGGTAGTTTTTCGCGGAGGCGGAGTGTTAATCTCTATCATCGAATGCAACACTGGCTGGAAACCATTAGCTGATAATCAGTGGTAATTCGGTGGGGTGTAGCTGGACTATGGAAGTGTAGCATGTGGTGGTAAAAAGAATGAATTTGCTTTGATGTCGGAAATTTCTTAATGATTAGATTTCAATATGGGGTAGAAATAAATATACAGGCAGAGGTCTCAAATTCAGATCACAGCATTCTTTGTATATAAAAGCTGTTTTTGTTATATTTTAGGGTTCAGAGAAGAAGGTTTGTAGCTAATATAGTAGGTGACACAATATAGGTGAATTTGGTGATGATGTAAGTAGCTTTCCATTAATGGATTTTAAATAGAATATTTGTTGGAAGATCACTGTTCCGAAACATATCTTATTATAAATACACTCCCACACGTCTGTGTGTGTGTGTGTGTCTATGTGTATGTGTAAAAATGCATAAATATATATATGTGAGTGTATGCATATTCACTTGACTACTGTTGCATTTACCTGTATTCTTGAATTTGCTTTCATGTACGAACAATCGTGCGTGTGTCTGTGTATGTGTATGTGTGTGTGGTTCAGAGAGAGAGAGGGTGAGAGAGAGGGTGAGAGAGAGAGAGAGACAGACAGACAGAGAGAGACAGAGACAGAGAAAGTGTGCGTATGCGTAAAAGCGTGACGAATAAGAACGACACAAAACAAGCACCAAATCTGAAAGCTACACGCATGCCCACAACCTAACAGAACAAAGAACCAGATGCACACCCAAACACCCAAACACTCACACATGAAAGCTATACAACAAGTTAAATCCCGCTAAGCTTGTTAAGCTGTTCACGTCGAGTCTGACATTTTGAAAGGTGCCTTGTCTAATACTGTTATTATTATTTCTATTTCTTTTACTACTACTACTCCTACTCCTCCTCCTCCTCCTCCTCCTCCTCCTCCTACTACTACTACTACTACTACAACTACTACTACTACCACCAACACCACTACCACCAACACCAACACCCCGACCCCACCCCACCAATACTAACACCGACAACCCCACCCCGACCCCACCTCCACCACCACCACCACCACCACCACCACCATCATCATCATCATCATCATCATCATTGATTTCGACTTATTACTTGCCTTTATTATTGGTGCTATATTTGATATATTCTCTGAGTTGCAGCCATTTACTACTGGTGTTCTCTTTTGGTGTTGTATATATGGGTAAAAAAGCTACACGCATGTCCATATATTTCATATATATATCTATATAGACATATATCAATAATACAGTGATTGTTTCTTGTCAGGAACAAAAACTTTCTTTGGGTTTGTTCAATAACTTTAGTTTGATATATATACATATATGTATATGTATCTATGAAATATCGGATTCCCGTTTGCGCCGTGAACAGGAATTAATCTTCCCTCTTCGCTCTTATACGCCATTTGGTCTCAACTCCCCCCCTCTTCATCTAACACCCCTCCCCCCTCCTCACCTATCCTTCCCCCCCGACCCCTACTTCTTCAGTCCTTCATCCTTTCACCCCTACTCCCCTTCCCTTCATCCCTCTTTCTCCCTCCCTCCTTCCCTCTTCCCTCACTCCCCTTCTCTCTCCCCCTCCCCTCCTTCCTCCCCCTCATCCCCTTCCTTCTCCCCCTCCTCTCTCTCCCCTCCTCTCCTCTTCCCACTTCTCCTCCCCCTCCCCGTCTCCCCCTCTTCTCCCCCTCCCCCTCTTCTCCTCACTACACCACACGACTTTACACATCACATCATATATGATGTGCCATACTAATACATACACCAACTAATACATACTAATACGTACTAATACATACTAATACATACTAATACATACACCAACCCTATACATACACACGTCCAGACCCCTCATACGCACTTATACTCTCTCATACACACACACACACACTTACCATGCTAATACGTACTAATACATACTATACATACTAATACATACACACCCCCATACATACGCCTGTCCAGACCTATCCTAGGGTCATTCAACCCTATTATCAACCCTATTATCTCCCCTTATTTCGCTCTCGCGTCTCATGTTTGATCTTTGACCTCTGGCCGAAATCAGATCGCCATGTTCATTCGTTAGTTACTGCACGCATTTTTTTTTTCTCTCCTTCTTTTGTTTTTTTTTCTCTCTGTGTATCTTTCTGTTGAAGAGCGTAGGCTCGAAACGTTAAAGACTTGTTTTATTTATATTTCCTGAGCGCCATACTAATACAATTGTTTGTTTGTTTTCCACCTGCCTTCGTCTTTTTCTTTTTCATAAAGCTTCCCGTTATATATTATGCGCTCACGTGGTCTCTCACTTCATCATCCTATATTCTACCAATACCACTATCACACTTACCTCTACCTTGATTTTCTTTACCTCTTGGATACTACCATTGGTGCACCTCTCTTTCGCGGATCAAAGTGAGTTTGCATTGATGTGAAATCCTTAAAAAATATCCACGACGTCTACACATTTCTCACCTTGAACTTTCAACCTTGAACTTGTTCGCATAAACTGTCCCGTTTGTTGTATTTTTATTTTCTCATATATTACCACTTTTTTTACATTCATTTCATGCTTTCCATATTTTCGTGCATTTTTGTTCTCCTTTCCGTCTTTCTTCCCTCTCTGGATGTCCATACTCTGTTTCCTCTGCCTGCACCCCCCTTTTTGTTGCCTCCCCCTCTCTCTGCTTCCCTTCTTTCTTTCCCTTTTCCGTTTGCCCCGTCTTTTCTGCCCCTATCGCTTACTTATCTAGTTTTTTCATACGATTATTATTTTTTGTTTTTTTTTTGAACGTTTGTTTTTCCCCTTTTTTCGCTATCCTTTTTTTCTATTTTTTCATACGATAATTTTTTGTTTTTTGTTTTTTTTTGTTTTCGAACGTTTTTTTTTTTTTCCGCTATCCCATCATGCCGGATCCTAGGTCCTACCTCCTCACCCTCCATCACCGTTTGAAGGATCATCTCCGTTCTTTTACTGTATATTGCCTTCAGCCGTCCGTTAATCTCTCTCTACTTCTTTTTAAAAAAACCCGCTTCTCTAGCCATGTCTCTTTCCTAAGCCGCTGCCTACATCACCGACTCATCCCTAAAGGTTTCCGCCTCCATTTCCACCCTGCTCTCCACTCGGATTCTTCCATCTAACCCATACTCCGCACCACATCTTACCGCCTTATGCGGGCCACCATTCGCTCCAATCTCTCTAAACTACATGCCATCAACCGCCTTCTTCCTCCTGCTTTCTCCACCTTCTTCTCCTCTCTGCCGCCTCTCTATGCTCCAAACACGCTACGCTTCATTATCCATTTGAATCAACTCTTCCATCAATTTCTTTCTGATACCAAACTTCGTAAACTCCAATCACTCTTCCATTCCACCCTACCCGACGCCACTACCCCAACTCCTCCACCACCCTTCTCCCCACCCGATAGGTTCCATCCACCCACACCTCCACCCCACTAACCCATGCCCGCACTACAACCCCTTCTCCCCTCCCGATAGGCTCCATCCACCTAACCTAACCCTACTGGCCCCCCCCCAACCACCCCCCACACCACCTCCCAATCCCTCCCCCTCAGACCTCCACGAGACCTACCACCCCTCCTACTTCTATTCCACCCACCCCTTTTCCACTTCCGTCTGTTGTTACCATTCCCCCTGATCTTCCCCTCTCTGCGGCTGAACGCTCCGTCCTTGGTAGGGGTCTGCGTTTCATCCCCCTCACTCCATCCTGTAAGGAATTCCAGACGCGAGTTGATGTCCACAGCTTTGTGCGCCGTGTCCGGTTGGGTGCGCATTACCACGACTCGCCACCCACACCCAACGAAGAGGACTGCTTCACTGGCCTGGGCTGCCGACCATCCCCGTGGACGCCTGCCCCTGGCCAGATCCTAGCAGTGGATCTTTTCGCGGGCGCTTGTCAGCGTGCATTGGAGCGGTTCAACTTCTCCAGGCGCCAACGCCGCCTCAACATCTCCCCGGCTGAGCTCTTGGCTCTTCGTTCCCTCCAACGGCGCGCTGACATTATCATCAAACCGGCTGACAAGGGTGGAGCTGTAGTGGTGTGGCGCGCGGACCTCTATAGAGCCGAGGCTTTCCGCCAACTCAATGACACCTCCTTCTATTCCCCTCTGCCCTCTAACCCCACACGTAGCTACCAACAGACGGTATCCTCTACTGTCCAAGACCTCATCTCGTCCTCCCGTCTCCCCCGCACCGCATCCAACCTAATTGTGCGAACCCCACGTACCCCCACCATTTACTTCCTCCCCAAAATCCACAAACCCAACAACCCTGGCCGCCCCATGGTCTCCGCCTGTAACTGCCCCACGGAGCTCATCTCTAAATACCTCGACCGTGTCCTTGCCCCCCTAGTGGCATCTTTTCCCTCCCACATCCACGACACTAACCATGCTCTCCGGCTTTTCAACTCTTTCTCCTTTCCTCCCGGCTCCTCCAAAATCCTTTTACTATGGACATCCAAAGCCTCTATACTGTTATCCCTCACCACGAAGGACTGCAGGCCCTTCGACACTTTCTTGACCTCCGCTCTAACCCTGTACCTGACACCTCCACACTCATTCGTCTGGCCGAACTTGTCCTTACTCTGAACTGCTTCTTCTCGTTCGCAGGCGAGTTCTACCATCAGGTCTCGGGAGTGGCCATGGGAACGCGAATGGGCCCCAACTATGCGAACCTGTTCGTTGGCTATGTTGAGGCCCAAATATTCTCTATTTTCACTGGTCCCACTCCTAAAATATATGGTCGTTACATTGACGACATTATCGGTGCCACCTCACTCTCCCTGAACATCTAGATTCCTTCCTCTCTTTCGTCCAATCTTTCCATCCAGCCCTCCACTTCACTTCCACTATCTCCAACACCTCTGTCTCCTTCCTCGACATTTCGGTTAGCATTCTTCACTCACTCCACTCTTACAACCTCCATTCACTACAAACACACAGACTCACCTCATACCTCAACTCTCTCTTCCTCCTCCCACCCAGAACACACCAAGCTTTCCATCCCCTATTCCCAATTCCTCCGTCTACGTAGGCTCTGTAGTGACGATCATGACTTTGAGACTCAGTCTCAACGTATGGCTCACCACTTCACCCTACGTGGATACCCCCTCACCACTATCCACACCCGCCCTTGCCAGAGCACGGTCCGTGGACCGTGTATCTGCTCTCTCTCCCCGAACCCGCCCTGTAGTCTCCCGCCTCCCTTTTCCCCTCACTTACCACCCCACGACCCTACGTCTCCAACGCACCATTCTTCGAGCGTTCCGTCATCTCCAGTCCGACCCGTCCACTTCACACCTCTTCCCTAACCGACCCCTCCCCTCTTTCAAACGAGCCCACAACCTTCGAGACCTTTTGGTCCATAGCTCCTTCCCTGACCCTACCTCCCAACCCTGCTCGTTCCCCTGCTCCCGCCCACGTTGCCGCACTTGCCCTTACCTCTCCAACACCACCCGCCTCACTAGCACCCACAATCGACCCTATCCCATCATCCACTCCTTCACCTGCACCTCCAGCAATATTATCTATTGCATCTCTTGCTCTCTCTGCAATTCCTTGTACATCGGACAAACGGGACGCCGCTTAGCTGACCGGTTCGCGGAACACCTTCGTGACATCCACCTTGCGAACGACACACCGGTCTCACGCCATTTCCACTCCACCGGTCACTCCTTGCAACACCTATCTGTGTTCGGTTTTTCCTTACACAGAGGCCATCCGGATTCCCGTTTGCGCCGTGAACAGGAATTAATCTTCTCTCTTCGCTCTTATACGCCATTTGGTCTCAACTCTCCCCCCCTCCTCATCTAACCCCCCTCCCCCCTCCTCACCTATCCTTCCCCCGACCCCTACTTCTTCAGTCCTTCATCCTTTCACCCCTACTCCCCTTCCCTTCTTCCCTCTTTCTCCATCCCTCCTTCCCTCTTCCCTCACTCCCCTTCTCTCTCCC
>NC_043015.1:21371078-21406078 GCF_006345805.1 Octopus sinensis
ATATACGTAAATCTACTTCCATAACTCCTATATATGTCATAGCGTTGTTGATTGCGTATTATAAAATTCCCATACAGACTTTGGTGAAGAACCATATGGCTGCGTCAATCAATGCTCAGTGACAAGTTACTAAATTCTGGAATTCTGTAGAAGAAAAATTAATTTCCTGTGTTTAGCTCTTTGTAAGTAGGGACGACATTCATAATATTTTATCCCCCGGGAATCAAATAATTGCAACTAAGCTTTAACTATATAATAAGGGTACAGAGGAATAAAAGAAAAAAATTATTCGATCATTGCTTTCGGCAATTGAAAACTTGGTTAGTACTTGTGTTGTGATTACTGGAATGATATAGTCATAGAATAAATTCTAAAAGAGTTTTTAGTCCAACTTTCGTACTGGAACTGTCTGATGATGTAGAGAGAGTTGCAAGATCGATCACAGCAGAAGAAATAATGAATCGAAAAGTAATTATTTCAAGTGGAATTTATTAATTATAATATATTAGTTTATCCTGTGCAATGTGTTTTAAATTACTGTAAGAGAGTAAAATAAAATAGACCTTTTAGTTATGCGACATATTTGATAATATTTGTAGTAACAATAACAGCGTTGGCGTTTGTACAATCATTATTATAGTTAAGACTCCGAACAATATGCCTAACAGCCTTTCGCTCTGAGTTCGAATTTCCCTTTTATCCGTTAGAGTTAGATGAACATTGCGGTGATTGTAATCGACTAGCTTCTCTCTCAAATTTTCAGATCTTGTGCTTCTAGTAAAAAGAATTCTTCTTCTTCTTCTTCTTCTTCTTCTTCTTCTTCTTCTTCTTCTTCTTCTCTTCTTCTTCCTCCTCCACTTCCTCCTCCTCCTCCTCCTCCTCCTCCTCCTCCTCCTTCTTCTTCTTCATCATCTTCTTCTCCTAGGGCTAGTGAAGGATAAGAGATGTTACAACATGACTGAAAGCTTGGGAAGGGCAAGTATCAGGGGCAGTGGCGAAATATCTTCATGTAATACAACACAGACATTTAAATTGATAGAGTTTTTCTAAGGATGTGGGAAGTATTTGTCGGCACAATCATTTGGATTTCTCCAAGACATGGTTCTCTTGGGATATTATCTAGGTGTTTCTGACTTTTATTTCTTATCATACTTACGGCACCCACATTTTTTTGAGCTCTTGGAGTCTTTCATGGCGTAGCGGGCTTACTACCTGCAGCCAACGGTACCATTTAATTCGTTCTATTTAGCTATCTGATACTTTCCTGATTGATTTGGCCGTGCTAAGGAGGCTAAACCTTTGTAACAGTTCTACTGGGCACTCTATTCCAATTTCCTTTATATTCCTCTTGCTGCCTTCTGATACTGTTCCCAAGGACCCAACAATAATTAGCACTATGTTTCCTTCTTCATTTTCCATAGCCTACTTATGTCGTACTTAAGCGAGTTGTATCTAACATTACGCCTTCCTTCTTGACTATTCGTGGGTCAAAGGGGCATGCAAAATCAATTATATAGCATATGTCGTGCACATTGTCCACCGCCACTAGGTCCGGTTTGTTATGCTCCAGCACCTGATCTGTTTGGATTCGGAATTCCCAGAGGATGTTGCTCAGACCACATCTTGCATCTCTTTAGCCCCTGTTTCGCACAATTTCCAACACAGCACATTCTCTACCATGTCGAGAGCTTGTACTGGTTTTGGGCAAGTATAGCACCTTCGTTCATTTTCAATTTTATTATTCAGTAGTCTTATTGTAATCACTTGCTTTCACTGCACTACCTAGTGCACCAATGTGTATCTTGCGTATGTGCTGTGGTTTGTTGTGACACTCTTATTTTTACCGTATTGTAAGTGTTTTACATAGGATGTGTGCGGTACCTAATAATGCAATTTTCTGTATATTATATATATATACAAGTTAGTCCTGGTGGTTTTGTTATGTATTTTTCTGAATATACGTTTATATATTTGTGCAGCAAAGTTCCTTATGTGAAGTGGTATGTAGAAACATGTATTTCAGAATGGTAATACACATTTTATGCCAAATAAACAAACGCACTACATGTTCGTTCTTCACTCGTTTATTACTGTTCATGTCCATTGTTCTGTGAAGAAGTATCTCTTATGCCATTCTGTTGTTCGATGAATAAGCGGAGCTAGAGCACACACGAAAACAGAAAGTGCCGCTGAGGAGGTCATAGATGTGTGACAAAAGATTTCCGAATAATGGATATGAGTTAGAATAAGAATAGTAATAAAGGAGTATGGGGTGGATATATAATGGTGCTTGGAGTGATCACTAGTGATCGCGACGTTATGCCTCCATTCATCTTCACGCACAGTCTCAGTCTCAACATGGAGGCCTACATCAATGGCTGGAGGAGGCAGCGCTGTCGTGGAGCAAGAGGGTGGCTGCTGGAAGACTGTGTCGGATAACAGGACTTTGCAGCATGCCACGCAAACAGGAGACCGCAGTCATGACTGTTAGACAATTTCTGCGAACACATTACACCTAACATTTGTTTACCAACTCCCACATTGCAACCTCTTTGACAAATATATTATATATATATATATATATATTATATATATATATATATAATATATATATATATATATATATATTATATATATATAGATATATATATATTTATATATATATATATATATCTATATATATAGATATATATATACATATATTTATATATTGGTAAAAACGGTAAGATAACAAAGAAAGAAAGATACCTCAATATTATGGGAATAGAGGAATTTATCTGTAAAATAATGTGATAATTAATTATTCAGTAGCCAAGATAAAACTCGGATGCCGAGGTGGAAATCCACACCACCATCTCTTCTGTTATCTGGCCATCTGAAAAAAAGCTATGAATAAAGACGGTTATACAATGCAAAATTACTGTGTTGTAGACCGCTACACAAACCACTAATTTGAATGACCGCTAATTAAGATATAGTAAGCACGTAAGCGTACCTCTTCATACGTGCACATGTGCGCTCGCATACATTACTATGACTATGAAGTCATTTGTACGCGTGTGTAGATGTGTACGAGTGTCGGGTATGTATGTATATAGATATGTGCGTGTGCGCGGGCATAAATGTACATATTTATATATAGACGTTTATAATCAGTATTTTTAAAAAATGGGGGGTGGTATGTATTAATCATTTTTATGCGAGAGTGTTTCTGTATGCGTGTATAGACGTGTGCGGGTATGTACATATATGGGCGTGGTGTGTGTGTGTGTGTGTGTGTGTGTGTGTGTGTGAGTGCATATGAACGTGGTTTACTCTTTGCATACATCCTTATGCCTTTTTTCTGTATTGTTACACTTGACCCTGTTTTTTCTTCTGCTTGTGTGTATGTAGACGTATGTATGAACTTTTACGGTGTGCGTGTGTGTGTATGAGTTTGTATATATATGCATATACATTTGCCGAAAAATACGAGTGAAGATGTGTATGTTTTCATAGTGGTGTATGCGCACATGTTTATGTATGAACAGGCACGCTTACGTGTTTACTATGAACTTTTAATCTTAATTAGCGGTCATTCGAATTGGCGCTTTGTATAAGTAGCGGTCTATAACACAGTAATTTTCCTTTGTATAACCGTCTTTTTTCATAACGTTTCTCAGATGGCCAGATAACCGAAGAGATGGTGGATTTTCACCTCGGCATCCGAAACTCGGAGTTTTATCTTGGCTACTGAATAATTGTCACATTATTTACACACACACCCACACACACATATATATAATATATATATATAATATATATATATATATATATATATATATATATAATATATATATATAGATATATATATATATACGTGGGCGTGTCTGTGTGTTTATGTATATATATAAAGTCACTATCAGACTTTTGTAGGGATATTTTTTATCCAAGATACACTGGTTTAATATATTGCATTTTGAAGAGATATTTCTTCAATGAATTTATTATAGAAAATATCATAAAATATCAAATATTATTGCTAAGTTGAAAACGGAGAGATCTAATGGATGAAAATTAATATATTAATAAATTTATTAGTAAATTAATTTGTATTTCCATTAGATCTCTCCGTTTTCAAACATAATTATAATATTTGATAGTTTATGATATATATATATAATATAATATAATACAATATAATATAATATAATATAATAAATAAGAAATATTATATACAAATTACATACAATTGTTTCGATTATTACCCGTAATAATATTATAAAAATCCATGTTAAGGTTTCGCGAGAAAATCAGGTACTCCTTTGTTCATGAATTATTGTTATATTCTTTGGCATTCTATGTACTCATTCCGCTAATAAAAGATGCACTAGAAACATCTCTAAAGAAATCACACTTATCCATCTTCCGTTACTCAGATAGTTACATATTTGTGTGTATGTATATATATATATATGTACGTATGCATATATTTCTGTGTGTGTGTGTGTCTTTGAGTGTGTAGTTGCCTCCCGCTTTCGGTTGGCAACTGATTTCTTCGCATCACCGTTTCACACCGCTTCGTCGAATCTGTAACGTACTCAGCTTCAAAAAGTGGTTACCGGGTCGAATTGTTCAACTATAGTATGGACATATATTTGATTGTGGTTTTTTGTATATATATATATATATGTATAATTGTATAATTATAATGAAGGGTATCTAAGAGATACCCTCATGCTAGAGATAGCAGTCAAAACTAGAACCTAATGAGTAATTAATACCTATAAGGTTTTTATTCCCATGCTGGCCGCTGCTATGATGGGTATTTTGAATAACGATTTTATACTTATTTATATAAAAATGATATATATACATTGATATATATATTTATATTATAATATAAATAAATATTTTCAAGTGAAAAAATTTACAGATTTTTTTCTCTTATGAGGTTTTTCACGCTAACTATCTGATAATTTCTTATTAAGATTTTATCCTATTTTTTAAATTTGTTCCGAACAAGCACGTTTCTTACCGAAATGCAGTTCGAAAAAGACCACCATTTACATAAATATATGAGGGGTGAACATTTTCATATGCTACGATGGAGGCGACGGTTGTCTGTCTGGTTCCGCCTGGTATGTTGGTTTTGTTCATTCATGATATATGTTGAATTCGTTTCACTGAAGAGCAAGAGACGTAGATAATACGTTAATTGCGAAATCACAGGTGATCTGGAACTAAATTCTGTTTTTAAATGTCTTGCTTCGAGAGCTGCATTCGTACGATTTGTTTATTTTTGGTAGTTATGACTTAAAAGTCCCTCTAGCGTGTGGCATTTATGTGTTAATGCCCTCTATATAATATAATAAAATATTTCGAGTGAAAAAATTTACAGATTTTTTTCTCTTATGAGGTTTTTCACGCTAACTATCTGATAATTCTTAAGATGTTATCCTGTTTTTAAAATGATATATATATATAACATCATACTGTATATATGATATATATGATATTATATATATATATATATATATATATATATATAATATATATATATATATATATATATATATATATATATAATACACATATATGTGTGTGTTGTTGTGTGCGTGTTTTTAAAACAGTTTGAATCAGCTCCATGCCACTTACATTTCATAGGTTTCTCACGAACTTCAACCTCTTGGGCTTCAGTTAACCGAACAGGGAGATGCAGGAAGTTTATGATAGCTAACAGATAGATAACTAACAGTGCAAATGAACAAATCGTGTGATCAGCTTTCCAGCGGCACCAGATGAATTGAAAAGGAGTTCGTGGACCGCGTGACTGGACAAGAATCTCATGACACCTTAATGTCTGGCTGGTGTTTGTAAGAACTTATGGACGAAGTTGTGTATATGTATAAAGCAGACGTATGTGTGCCTAGGTGCGGTTGCTTGATTCATCTGACTGCTATGCATGTGTGTATGGGGTAAGGCTCACATGTGTGTAAGCTGGCGTGTGGATGAGAGCTGGTGATAGCAGCCCGCTGGTGCGAACGTGAGTTTGGTAGGGTGTGAGCAGTATGGTGTAATTCTGCATGTTAGAGTTGTGTTCACTTACGACGTTGTCGCATGAGAGACAGTGTTATAAAGTCAGCGACAGCACGGTAGGTTATAGGCTTATCAAGTTATCGATTATCCTTATAGAAGGAGATGACGTTTTTGTTTGGCTTGAGTATGAAGGGCTTGTTGTGGAGCCTGCAACGGTTGTGGGTGAGGCAGATTTCGCCTATGACTCAGTGGTGAGTACACGCGTGACCGAATATATATGTGTGTGTGTGTCAGTTGTGTATATTAAATGCTTGTGTGTATGCGTACGTATTGAGGATACATATATGTGTGTATCTGTAAGTTTATGGGTGAATGGTGAACGTGTGTATGTATATTCCTGTATTTTTTTGTATGTATATGAATATGCGTGTTTGTCTGGAGGAACATGTATGCACGTGTGCATATGATTTTATCTGCTGTGCTCGCGTGTGTTTACATATATGAGCATGTTTTCGGTATTTATGTATGCGCGCATGACAGCTGTATGCTAACGTTCCTGTGGTGGTGGTAGAATTGAGCGTTGGATCGATGTTTTGTGGGGTTGAAGGGGAAAATTTGGTTTTGTTAGGCGAGGAAGGAGTAGAAAAGTATACGTGTATAGGTATGTGCGTATGCATTCTCCACTTATGTGGTGATAGTAGTGGGGTTTACTGGAGATTTATCAGGCTGGAAAGTTTGCTGCAGTCTGCGTAGACATCGGTGGTTAGATCCTGTCCTTGATTGTGGGGCAGTCAGTGTTGAGAAGCAATCAATGATAAAATGGAATATCTGGGCTATCTGCAGTCATATGTATGGTCGTATAAATGTCATAAGGCGAGATCATGAGTTTGATGAATGGACAGACACCCCCCCCCCACACACACACACATATATATATATGTATATGTATATATGTATGTATAGATACCGATATGTCTCTATATTTTTGTGTGTGTGTGTGCGTATCTACCTATACATATACAGAGAGATAGATGGATAGATAGATAGTTTGAAAAATGGAGCGACATTTATATTCACCAACATACGATCACACGCGCGTGTATATATACATCTAGATTTGTATATATTCATATATTCATACATAGCTACATATGAAAAATATCTACTCAGACACACTCAAATATACAGAATACGAGATAAAGAGAGACGGTGATAGAGAGAAAAATAGTGAACGAGCCATGAGATTGGGCGATTGACACATGATTCGTGATATTTTAAGAAATAGTAATACGTCATAAATTGAACGGCAGAGATCAATAAAAGTGAAGGGTGAGTCATGCCTATAAGGAAATACATCGCAAATATATAGAATTCAAGAAGATTCCACATGTCTTAGTGGCAGAAATTTGATAAAACTGAACGAGGAAGGATTTTAAAGAGTAAGCTTTGAATGATGTATTTTGCATGTGGTTCTTTCAAGTTTTTCGATTAGAAACCAGAAGAATATATTTGTTTTTTTGTTGCGTTAATTGTGATACATTAAAAAAGATGACGTTGGCCAAACCTTTCTATCAATGTATACGTATGTATTTGATTGTCTGTCTGTTTTCTTTATTTTTTTATTTCATTTTCTCTTACATCAGCTTATTAATCTCCCTAATTGCATGTGAATTAGATGTATGTATAATGACACGCATAGGTCTGTGATCATTGGAATACGCGTATATATATATATATATATATATATATATATATATCCAACACACACACACACACACACACACACACACACATATATATTTGTATGTCTCACTGTATACATAAATACATTTCTATACATACATGTATGTGAATCTTTCTATCTTTATATCTATCGTGAATCTACACATTTATCAAATCTGTCTGTCTGTCTGTCTCTCTCTTTGTATATATAAATATATATATATATATATATATTATATATATATATATATATGTAGTTCATAGATAAGAATCTGATATTCTCTGTATAGAATACACTTAGCAGTGTTCAAGTGAATTGAACTTGAGCGGGTTTAGAAATAAATGCAGAGATAAGCAAGTTAGACAGATCAATACATAAAGTTTTACTATACTAATACATGAAATGCAAAAATTGCTTATGTGTTATTATACAACGATGTCGATTTACACAGAATTCAAATGATACAGACGATTAAAGTATTAAAAGCCCAACAGCTGTTTCTGGGGGCTCAGCAAACCTAAATAATGTTTGCAGATTGATTTCATCATAGGAAGATACAAGTCTCCGTCTTCAGAGAAGAGATCTTGCATTTGTGATGTTATAGGAAAGAAGTTCAAAGTGGAACGTTCTTGCGTGCATACATAAGCACATTTTTTGTTTTTTTTTGCATTTCATGTAATAATTTAGTAAAACTTTATATATTGATCTGTCAAACTTGCCTCTCCCCACATTCATTTCTATACATGCATACATACATACATATATACATACATTCATATATACCTGCATATCATATATATATATATATATATATATATATTATATATATATATATAATAATATATTTACATACGCACACAAACACATACACACAAATGTGTATGTTGTGGAAACTTGTACGCAATATATATCCATATATGTTAAAATGTTGAAATGTTTCTTTCTTCAAGGTTTGTGGGAAGTGTGGTGACGGTTTATTATAGAAGTTCTGTATAATTCATATATCTTACAAAATACTGGAGCTTGAGAGGGAGAAATTTCAGAAAACTGTTCGTTGATACTACAAATATAAGACAAGGTATATAGACAGAAAAGAAATAAAAATCAAATCACGCTAGCATCAATAACAATAATTACGACTGTGTAATTCATTTGATGATATTTTCAGTATCTGTTAATGGACATGCGACTTTGAATAAAATTTTGGTCACACACAGTGACAAATGTAAACCCGTGCACACGTATGCAGTGGAACATCTATTCGGGTTCAGATGTATGTGTATATATATATATACTTTATTAATAAAGTTGCAGAGACATTACTAAAATTATTACTCAGAGTTTGTTAGTCAGACAGTTCTGAAACCAAAACATTCAGACGAATAGAAACTTTAATTACTCAGTAACGGTTTTTGTGATGTGTTTGCAGCTTTATCAATAAAGCATATTACTCTACTTCCGGTATTCGCGTACTATTCCACCCTCACTGTTTCACATTTATGTGCTTATTAATCAATTGCATTGCAACTATAAGCATTTATGTATTTGCCATCTGGGTGCCTCACCAGCAGTATATTAGATAACTGATATCCCATAGTGGGTTACACTCATAACACCTTATGACTATATAAGAATATATATTGTTCTTATAAATATATATATATATGTATGTATATATATATATATTGCATACACGTAACCATATATAACGTACATATTATATATATATATATATATATATATATATATATATATATAAGTTTAACAATTAAGGATAATCTCTTAATAAGGGATCTTAACAAGAAATTATCGGGCAGCTAGCGTGAAAACCTCATAAAAGAAAAGAATTCGAAAATAATTTTTTTCTTTTGAACAAATTAATTATATCTATATTGTATAGAGGGCATTATTACACATAAATGCCTCACGCTAAGAGGGAAAGTCATTACTACCAAAATTATACTAATCATACCCAAATGCAGTTTTTCAAAGCAAGACATAAAAAATGAATTTAGTTCTGTATCACCGTGATTTCACATTCAACTTTACGTCTTATGATCCTCAGCAGAACTGATTCTGAACACATCATAAATAAACTACCAACCTTACGTAGCGAAGACGAACAGACAACTGCTCACTCCGGCCAAGCACATGGAATGTTTATAAATCATATATCCGGTAAATGGCGGGCTTTTTACGAACTGCATGTCGGGTAATGAAAAGTATTTCGGAATAAGTTTAACAATTAAGGATAATCTCTTAATAAGGGATCTTAACAAGAAATTATCGGGCAGCTAGCGTGAAAACCTCATAAAAGAAAAGAATTCTATATATATATAGCAAAAACAAAGACAAATTACACGAAAATATATAAACAGAAGATACAAATATTACAGGCATTTCCGCCCACACACACACAAATCTAAACATATACGGATAGCAAAGGAAGACACATACAATAGAAATACAAAATGGCTGACGGTTAGTGAGGAGAGACACACAAATAGAAAAGAAGAAAGCAAAGGACCAGTGATGCGGTCACAGGAGTGTGACGAAAGAACTCTGGCCGAAATAAGATTAAGATTAATGTAATAAATAAATAAGACTGAAGCAAAGTAACACCAAATATATAGTGCGTGTGTTTATATTGGCTAAACTGGCAAAATGACCATTCCGAAATACAACAATATATATATATTATACATAAGTGATAATTATGTGTACATAGAAACATACGTACACACACTCATATATATATATACTTATATATATATATAAACACACGTTTATATACACACATATATATGCATATGTCTAAGTGTCTGTATATATATATATATATATATATATATATATATATATTATGTATGTATGTATGTATGTATATATGTTTGAAGCGGTGGACAATTATTTTATACTGAGAAAGGAGGCAGTCAGAATTTTGTTCATCGAGCTCGTCAAGGCACAATCAAAATGGTAAAAACAGAACTCTTCGTTGCCTACTTATATGAACTGAATTTTTTTTTTTTGCTTTGTTTAGAAAGGGGAAAATGATATTGTTTTGGTTTTGCTTTGAAAATAAGGTAAAAGAGAGAAAGAAAAGCAAAGAAGGAAGAGAAAATAGACAGGGAGAAAGAACAATGATTCTTCAAGCCAATCAAGAAAGATGAAGAAAATAATAGACGATGGGGAAGGGATAGATAGAAACATAGGTAGATAGACAGGTAGATAGATAGATAGGTAGACAGGTAGCTAGATAGACAGATAGATACATAGACAGACAATAGCTAGATAGGTAGATAGATATGTAGATAGTTCAAAGGCAATCTATAGAGTGTAAATTGTATAACAAAGCAGGGCCTGCTTAAATATATTTTTGAGTACGTTTCATTATTTTGTAGGATTTATTTCAATTTCCCTTGCTTGCTTGGATAAAAGAATTCAAAAGAGATCTTCACGATCATGTTACCACTTCATTATTACTCTTTTAATAGTAATCATAATGGATAAAGAGAAAACATTTATATGACAATGTTACTGTTGTTGCTGAATGTTAAAATATCGTGATACTTATCTCTACAAATCATTGAGATTTTGACAACTGTTGTTCTTATAGAAGTTACATATACCTGAGAAAGAATGCTAGAACCATTTTACAACTGATTAGTAAAGATGTCTAATGTAGTTACTTGGCAAAGTAATTCGTGATAAATATCTCTTTTGAATTATCTTATTCAAGCAGACAAGAAAAATGAAAAGAATCCCTAGAAAAAGATGAAAGATACTAAAAAATATATTTAACCTGGCCCTACTTTCTTATATAATCTATATCCTACAGAGTTGCTTCCAGCTAAATATACAATATCCATGTTATTACAAAACTCATTCATGATGTTTCATCAAATGTACTTACAGAATAGATTGAATTATAAACAGTACAGAACTCAGATTATTTTACTATATTCTGACTTTATTTTCCTAATTTCTGAATGTTGTTTCTAATATTTGATGTTTGTCCGTGCAAAACAAGGAATTACTCAGAATATGGGATTTAACTATACAAATGTAAAGGAATATACGTTTTCATAGGACTTTGAACTTTGAAACATTTTTTACTTTTCAATGATAACCGAACCCTCCACACTTCCCATCGTACTTCCTAAATTTAACATCTTGAAAGGTCACCAGAACTTGTGAGGAAATGTGTTTATCCACAAATATGTTGATAGGTATAAAATGAGAAAAGAAATAAGAGAAAAAGTGAGAAAATAGAAAAATGCTTTGTAATGAAATTTCTATGGGTTGACTACACCAAATTGAAAAGAAAACTCTCTCTCCATCTATCTATCTATATTTTCTCCATCTTTTATTATTTTTTCCCTTTCCTTGATTGTTCTGAAACCTCTGTCTCTGCCTATTTTCGTCCCCTCTTTGCTTTTCCTTCTCTCCTTCTTCCTTAAATTTTTTTCTCTTCTTCTAAACAATGCAAAAAGAAAAGACATCCGATTCATATAAATAAGCAACGGATTTAGTCTTGACGAGTTCGATAATCGAACGAAAATGCTAATAAAGAATTATCCAAAATTCTGACTGCTTCCTTTTTCTCAATATATATATATATATATTTGTGTGTGTGTGTGTGGTGTGTGTGTGTGTGTGTGTGTGTGTGTGTGTGTGTGTAAGTGTATATATATATATATATAACACAAACACACACACACACATATATATATATGCACATTTAAATGTATGCTCTTCCCTCGTGCGAGCATTGTTTTAGATAGGCTGCACATACAATTTAGTGTGCACACACACGCACACACACCACGTCCGCACACAGTAATACACACACATGGAAGACACATACTTAAAAATAAAATAAAACACGCATGCTCAATCCTAAGTAGAGAAATGTGTGTGTGGGGGGGGAATACATGCCTCCTCTACAAAAAATATAAACCAACCTTCTAGGAACAACTCATTAGATAAATGCACCGAATCACATTTAACATACGGTGGATACAAATAGATTTGTTGCGTGTAATATACTACTACTACTACTACTACTACTACTACTACTACTACTACTACTACTACTACTACTGCTGCTGCTGCTGCTAGTTCTACTACCACCATCATCAATGCTACCATCACCACCACCACTACCACGGCTATCACCATTACCTCTACCACTTTCATACAATTACCATCGTAGACTTATATTCATATAGGTCCATTTACCATTTGCATCTTCGCATTTTTATCATTTTCGCACATACGTTTCTATACATACATACAAATGTAATCATATATATGCATACACATATACTTAGATAAAACTCATGTATACACTTACAGACAGGCAGACAGATAGTCAGGCAGACATACATATATATAGGAGCGTGCACTGGAACACACATGATTAGTTATAAGGAATATGTCTAGTGGCAACATCGATTTCTTAATAAGGGCAGAATGCCAGTATTCGTGTGTATTTAGTTAATAGTTTATTATATCGACTGAATTCCACTTCACTGTTCCTTCGTTTTATCGATATCGGAATGATGAAATGCAAAGTCGGCGTCGCAGAAATACGTAGTTGAGAACTTTAAGGGACGTAACTAAATAAACAAAATGTTTATTATACCATCAAACGAGTTTGCCAATTCGTTATTATTTAACCGTAATTTCCATCATAGACACAAAGCAGACATTTTTGTCGAAAGTTCGCTCAATTCACCATTTTCCTGCGAAAGTTAATTTCATGGTTATTCAAATAATGATGTCAAATATCTACAAAAGAAAATAAAAGAGAAAACAGAAGCGAAAAGCAAACAAAGAAAAATAAATGGTATTTTCTGAATAAGCATGTCACTTCTAAACAGAAAATGGTTTCAAACATGACATCCCTCAATAAAAGATAAATTGGTTTATAAAACTGCTTTTTGCAGTAAAGGGTTATGCAATTTTGAATGGATGTATATGATTTCTGCTGTAAAAGACTAAATGATCAACGTGAACTCAGAAGGTAATTGTTTGCCGCTCAACCAGTTTACGTCAATCTTAAGATAGACAACTCTGCGAGCAAAATTACCATAATCACCACCTTCAAGAACGTCAGGATCTTCCACAACGTTTCCTTGAAAAACATGGAAAAGCGACTATTTGATCTCCCAACCTGTTGGAAAATAGCAACAAATCTGTCTCCTGTTGACACTCGTCTTACGAAATGGAGAGAGCGTATCTTTTCTCAAATTCAGCTTCTGATACAGTTCCGTTAATCTTCCGTCTTCAATTAGGACGATTTTATCGACCCTGAAAGAACGAAAGACAAAGTTGACCTCTGTGGTAGAGATACATTGTCCGTCGTTCTAACAGTTCTGTAGATCGATTTATGAAATGTATATAGAGAAAAGCCGAGAAATATTGATGGCAAGAGAAAGATTTATTAAATGCACTTTAACACCCAACAGATATTTAATCGGCAATAAATATTAATTTTGAAGTACGATTAATAATATTTGGAAATATTACAATTTCATCTTAAATAAATTCTTCTTATTCGTAGTTTTACAATTTCATATATTTAGGTACATAGAATAATTAAAATATTTCGTGAAAGTCGTTTGTAACGCATAACTCTCTTTACATCAACGATACACATCCGGTATCAGGAGGCACACTTCCTCTCCAACTATATTCTTCTGTATTTACAGAAAACAAATGTGCAATATCTGATGTAGTTCCACATACTTTTAAAAATACTAACTGCTCAATGCAAGAAAAGGCTTTAAAGTAAACAAATCCACAGTAATCTCTACAAAGAAATAACATTTTCATATCAGTCAAAACAATACGAACATTGCACATGATTTTTACATATGTTTTATCAGGCACACAAAGCAAGCTACCCTTTTAAGACAAACGCTATTTGCTTGGTATGAATAATAGAGCAGAAAACTGAATTCACTGAATTAAATAGAAAGTCTTTTGTAGATATGAATGTACGTCTGGAGGTGGATGACGAGTTTAACATTATGAATAGCGAATGAAGATGACAATCGGACGCACTTTAAAATAATATTTTGAATTTAAATTGAGAGTCCTATGATTCCTTCAAATCAAAGAGCATTTCGAACTTCAACGTACCCCACAGATACTTTACATTGGTCTCTTCGGATATTTTTATCAACAGTGTTTATATTATGAAACAACTTCAGAGAATTTTGGCAATATTTGCAAATCATTACTCGATCAAAGCTTGAGATTGCAATATCAAATGTTTGCAGCTCGATCGCTGGTTGAAATAGTTCAGGTTTGTTTTGTGAATGTACGGCATCAAACTACATATAATTTGCCCAATACCTTATTTTACTGTATACAAGATTAGTCGCAAGTATTGTTTTCAATAAATACAAAGTTTCTACACTTCAGATATCAATAAATTAGGGTACCCATTCACATACTACTCAGTAGTACCGAAGGATAATATATCGCCAGGGGATATGCAGGCTGACCAGACTACGTTAAGGCTCGCAAACGAAACTTAAACGCTCAGTGCTTGTCACTCACTCCTTTTCAAAATCTGGATTTCTGTAGGATTGTGGAGAGGAATCTAACCATCAATAAATGATTTTGAAACGGCAGAAAAACAATAGGGTGCTACGTCAGAGTGGAGCAACAATTGCGGAGTAAGGTAAGACATTTTGATGACACTCGGCGTTCAAATGATCCCAGTCATGTCTCTAATTAACTCAGCCAAACTCACTATAACCCGAATTCTGTCCGAATCAAGAATCGAATAAGATGAATCTACAGCGAACCAGTGGACGTTAATTGCAGACGGCGGTACATGACTGCACCTAACAAAAGAATCTCTATCATTGGATTCATCGTTCTGAAGCGAGAGAAACTAACGATCTTCTGTGATCTGTAAAGTGGGCTCCGCCGTTGTTTCTAATAGTTAAAAAAATGAATTCTACCAGGTATAAGTAACAGAGTATACAAAGCGAAGGAAGGATAAGTATATTTGAACAAACATACACACACACACACACAGAGCCTGATTCCCAGTTTCCTTGGCGTATATGTTCCCCAGCTGGATGGGACACCGGTCCGTCGCAGGTGAGATGCAAGATGTAGGAGGAAATAGTGAGAGAAAGTTGTGGCGAAAGAGTCAGCAGAAGTTCGCCATTACCTTCTGCCGGAGCCATGTGGAGCTTAGGTGCTTCGCTCATAAACACACACATCACTCCGTCTGACGTTCGATCCCGCGATCACTCGACCGCAAGACCGTTGCTCTAGCCACTAGGCCATGTGCCTCTACACACACACACACACATACACACACATACACACACATACACACACACACACACATATATATATATATATGTGTGTGTGTGTGTGTGCGTGTGTTTATATATACCTGTCCTTCATTCGGTTTGTATATTCTGCTACTTAAACCTAGTAGAATTCTCTTTCTTATATATATATATATATATTATATTATATATATATATATATATATATGCGTATATATACATATGTAATATATATATATATGCATACATTTATACACACACACATATACATATATACATACACACACTCACACACACACACACATATATATTACATATATATATATATATACGCATTCATATATATATTATATGGATGATATATTTATATAAATGCACGTATACATAAATATGTATGTAGCATATATATATATACATGGTACCTAGCCAGTACTAGCTTAGTATGTGTTGGTGTGCCTTTATTCTACGAGATTCTATAAGTATTCTCTCTATATATATTTCTACATACACACACACACGCGCGCGCAATTTGTACGTACGTATTTATCTACTCATGTATGGAAGCGTAGACATAAACACATACAACGTGAGGGGATGAGAGAGTCTCTAATGGTAGCAGCGATACCATTACGTTGTCGGCATCTGATTGTCTCTTAACTCAAACACACATACGCCTTTTCTTCTCTCTTTTTGTCTTTCTTCCTTTCCTTTCCTTATCTCTGTCCTGCACTCATGCGAGTACACACTCACAGGTACGCACTCACACGTACATAAACATATATTAATGAACAGAGAGAGAGAGGTAGAGAGAGAGAGAGAGAGAGGAAGGAGGAGTGAAGAGACAGGCAGGTGTAGAAGGAAAGAAATGGAAAGATGTTGAATGAGAGAGTTCATATGGTATATAAATGACCAGTAACCTATATCGGGTTATTGGTCATCTCTCTCTCTCCCAGCCATTGTCGACGTCAGGAAATCACAAAAGCCAGCATTATTATTAAGTAGAGAGGATGAAATGAGGAATAACCCCTCTGTTGCATTTACGGTTCATTGCAACCTGACACTGCTTCTGTGATTGTCTAAATACACACACATACACGCACGTATACACACACACAGCTATGTGGACACATACGCACGAGAACATACACATACGCACACACAAACATACACAGAGACACACATAGAAACGTACACGCATATGCAGATAGTCACATTCACATATGCGGGAATACAGATCGAAAGAATCAGACATCGACAAATACTTTAAACATTTACGCATACTGCATAACACGCGTATCTCATAGCCTATCTGTCTGTCTACGTATCTATTTACCTACCTACCTACCTACCTACCTACCTACCTACCTACCTACCTACCTACCTATCTACCTACCTACCTACCTACCTACCTACCTACCTACCTACCTAACGACCTACCTATCTATCTATCTATCTATCTATCTATCTATCTATCTATCTATATCTATCTATCTATCTATCTATCTATCTATCTATCTATCTATCTAGCTAGCTAGCTAGCTATCTACCTACCTACCTACCTGCCTACCTACCCACCTACCCCATTCATATCTATCTATCTATCTATCTATCTATCTATCTATCTATTTATCTACTTTCTTCCTGCCTACCTAAGATTTGAATAAGAAGTATTCATTAGGCCTTTCGTCCCTTATAGAAATACCCTATGAATTATTTTTTATCAAATATCCCTACCTTTTATATATATATATATATATATATATATATACATACAGAAATGGAATTAAACGCAGGTGTTTTAAAAATGTTTATACTTCCGACATATGTTTCGAAGAAAACATTGATATTCTTCCAGAGGGAATAAAATAACATCCTTGGTACATATTTATTTCTTCCGTGTTATTTGTACACCTTGAAAATTCACACACACACAAATGTAAGTCACAATATATCGGTTCATGTAATGCAGTAGTACTTATATATATATATCTATATATATATATATATATATATACACACACACAAACACAAATATATATATTAATATATGTGTGTATGTTGTGTATGTGTAGCTCCGGGGACATAAGAAAATATCGCACACACATACACAAAGTATGTGTTTTGCTAGTTCGTGCGTAGGCTGCGCTTACAGGAGTAAGAGAATATATTCACCTGGAAGTCGTAGATAAACGAGATAACTCGCATCAGATGCCATTGTGGGATGACGGACATGGATATCTCGTCATTATTGTGACTTGTCAGCCCCGCATACTCGAACGAGGCCCGATGCAAGATAAATCGCAGAATGGCACGCATTGTCATTAAGCTGCTGCTTTATAATTGCTTCAAACTGTGTTCAACTGGTACTTATGCAAATCTGAGTCAGCCTCGATCGAATTTGAACTCAAAACACAAAGAGCCGGAAGAGATGCCGCTAAGCATTTTGGACGATGTGGTAATGATCCTGTCAGATTGCTACCTTATGTTGCTGTTTTGCTTGACAACATCAAGGACTTGTCAGTAAAATGCGAGGAGACGTAGGAATTTTATGAAGGATGAAAGAATATTACTGAGGATATGATATTCTTTCAGTGTCTGACATTCTACAGAAAACATTATAGGTAATCAGCAATTAGTGGCAGACTGTCTTCTCGCCATAGAATTTACAATGGCATTCTCTATTTGGGTTGAATATTTGTCAATGAAGCCACCATTGTCATCTGCTCACTTTCTGTCTAACAGTAAATATCGTGGACAACGTTATTTCAGCAATGTTTTATATAATGTCTCTATATATTCAATTAACATTTATTCGCCATGTAATGTATTTCACTGCACATCTCGAAATATCTGCGTTTCAAATGTCTCACAGATAATTTTCTTGTATAGCGTGTTGTTTCCTAGCTTTTACACACTCGTCGTCTCTTGTTTCAAATACAATTGTTTATGTGTTCTAATATAGAAAACAATTTTGTACCCTCAGATAATTTGTTTCCTCCTTCATTTGTAAATTCTAAATACGTTTTGTTTCTCTTAAATTCTCCAACAGTTTATTTGATTTTATATCCAAGATGGCTGCAGTAGTTCTTTACACAATTTCTAAGTCGAGAAGACACTTAAACGCTCATATATAATGTCAGGTTTAATTAAACTATAAATTAAAGTATGTGGAGAGTATCGTAAAGATAGATTATAATAATTGAGGATTTTACGATAACGTATAGCATATGACATTGTGTATCGCTATAACGACGAAGAGAAAAATAAAACTTTAGATGTCGCTGTATTTAGATTATATTACTGTAGGTAATACAATATGCTTAACTATCTGTCTTTCTGTCTGTCTATTGGTCTACTTGTCACTCTCTGTCTGTTTCGCTGTGCTTGTACGCATGCGCTTTTACCTATGTGTCACTGAATGAATTGAGTGTCACAACATAAATTTTGTGATACCATTTGTATCATAAAACGGGCATATGGCGTCGTGGTTAAAAGCGCGGGCTACAAAATCTCAAGATTCCGAGTTCGATTCCAAGCAGTGATCTGAATAATAATAATAATAATAATAATAATAATATAATAATAATAATAATAATAATAATGATGACATCGAAAAATACCTTAGGAATGAGAACCCAGGTGCGAAATTTTCCCAAGACACCTGATGAAAGTTGGCGGGTACATCAGCCGAAACGTTGTGTTAACAACAAACAAGATGAGGACAAATATCCGCCAAATGTAAATTATGTAAATAATGTACCTTTTGCATTAGACATTGGATATAGGCACAACAGAAATACCTATATTTGGAAGCGGAATTGTCTACATTGTATGCTGGGTTTTGGCAAAAGGTAAAAGCTAACAAATTCCAGAAAATATGCTATTTCACGCATGCAAAATATATTTTATTTAAACCAGTTAACTCGTAAATATTTTATTACATTTATCACATAGACATAAATATTTTTAACTTAATTGCTTTATTAACATATGTGCCTTCGCTCAGATTATGGTGCCCCATGACGGGTGGAGAGCCAGATATGTATGAATTGAAAATAAGACGGACATATTGCCATTTTTAACGAAACGAAGATATTTTAACCAATTTGAATATGTCCAGATTCTTGGTTAAAAATATTAGAAATATACAGATACAAACTAATTTCTTCTATAAAGGAACTGTTTGTGGATGGGAGCAACTGTTTCGCTCATTTTTCAAGGGATAAGGTCTGATATTTGTCTGCTTTAGAATTCCTCAAGTAAATGACATATTAACCTATAATGTTCCTTTCATATACAATTCCAACGAGAAAGAACCGCTACAAGTGTCAGGAAAGTTATTAATATTTCTATATTATACAAACACACACGCACGCACGAACACGCTCACACATACACACATATGTATATATATATTTTCCTTTTGAAAAACTGAATTGCAGGTGCATATAGATCTCCCACGGTAGGTGAATGTAGGGCTGCCAGATTTTCTTTGAAGATGAAGAAAAAAATAAGTGATAGTAATTAGATTTTCTGATATATTCTCAATCCCATATGAGTGTTTTAACCTTTAATTTTTAGTCTCTCCTTCTTCTGCCAAAAGTATTTCGGAGTTAATTAAATAACAGTTTGAAAATCAAATTGCTTTATTATAGATCATTGGCAATTTATAAAACATCACGAACACTCAGCGGAACGGCAACCACATACATGCCCATTACGTACTCACGCAAGCATACACACACACACACACACACACACACACACACACACACACACACACACACACACACAATCACGCGCACACACAGAGGCGTACGTATTAACAACTTCCTTTCAGTGTTGCTCGGGTTGTTTGTTAGTCACTTATTCATTTTCTCTTAATTCTTTTTATCAACTATATTACCAGTTATAATAATACTTTCTACAACAGGTACGAGACCGCAAATGTCGGAGTTGGGGACTAGTCACTTACATCGCACCCACATCTCAGCTGGTATCTATTTTATCGCATCTGGAAAAATGAAAGGCAAAGTCGAACTCTCCCGAGCTGGAACTCAGAAGGTAAAGAGGGACGAATTACTGTTAAGCGTTTTGTGTACAACAGCAGCAGCATCAATGACTGCCACAAGAGCAGTCATTTTGGTGGGGAAGTGGATAAGTCGATTATAGCGACCCGGAAAGGATAAAAGATCAAGTCGACCTCAGGGGGATTTGAACTCCGAACGTAACGGCAGACGAAATACCTATTTCTTTACTACCCACAAGGGTCTAAACACAGAGAGGACAAACAAGTACAGACAAAGGGATTGAGTCGATTATATCAACTCCAGTGCGTAACTGGTACTTATTTAATCGACCCCGAAAGGATTAAAGGCAAAGTCGACCTCGGCGGAATTTGAACTCAGAACGTAGCGGCAGACGAAATACCGCTACGCATTTCGGCAGGCATACTAACGATTCTGCCAGCTCGCCGTCTTAATGATAATGATAGTAGTACTAGTAGTAGTAGTAGTAGTAGTAGTATAGTAGTAGTAGTAGTAGTAGTAGTAGTAGTAGTAGTAGTAGTAGTAGTAGTAGTAGTATAAATAATAATAATAATAATAAAGAAAGTAAATGCTCGGTGGATTTAAGTTTCGTTACATTCTATGTTCAGATACTATCAATCTCAAATATGTTTTTTTAAGTGATATTTAAGTGATATTTCAAATGCGAAGCATCCAGTTTATTGGGTTTCTCTAATATAGTGTTGATTCTTTCTCGGAATGGGACGATTGTGCGCGACTCTACGGGCGCTCGTGATGTAATGTGGCTGGCTGGACATTTTGGCATTGGAAGAAAGCACTCGTTGTGCACTCACGCCCAGTAATATACATACAAACGAATAAAAAAATGAGGTAGAATGTGAAAAACACTACAATTTATTAATTGAACACCGCTGACACAAACACCTTCCCCTCTTACCATAAACATATACTCACATATACAGAGAGAGAGAGAGAGAGAGAGCGTGTGTGTGTGAGAGAGAGAGATAGAGAGAGAAAGGAAGAATGGAAGTTAAAGATCAAGTGAGGGATACAGGTTATAGTGAAATATGTCTGTTGTTGAAGAAGTCGCCATCGAAACTGCAATGCTAAACTCGCGGAGCCAAACGGCTATACCCGGACGCCTCAAAAATATGATAACCTGCGAAAAAATGAAAAGAAATATTAAAATACCAAAAAAATATCGAATTGGCAAAGGCGTTAGAACGACGATTTAATGTACATTATTTACATTTGACGGATATTTGTCCTCATCTTGTTTGTTCTTAACACAACATTTCGGCTGATATACCCTGCAGCCTTCATCAGGTGTCTTGGAGAAATTGCGAACCTCGGTTCTCATTCCTATGGTATTTCTCGATGTTGTTGTTATAATAATAATAATAATAATAATAATAATAATAATAATAATAATGATAATAATAATAATAATATCAAAAATACCTTAGTAATGAGAACCCAGATTCGAAATTTCCCAAAGAACCGCTAAGTTACGGGGACGTAACCACACCAACATCGGTTTTCAAGCGATGGTGGAGGGGACAAACACAAACACACAAATACTTGCACACACACACACATACACACGCACACATACATATACACAGGCAGACATATATATATATATATATAATATATATATATATATATATATATATACACGACGGGCTTCTTCCAGTTTCTGTCTAACAAATCTACTCACGAGGTTTTGGTCGACCCGAGGCTATAGTAGAAGACACCTAACCAAGGTGCCACGCAGTGGGATTGAACCCAGAACCTTGTGGCCAGGAAGCAAGCTACTTACCACACCTGCGCCTGGTGTCCTGTATACTCTGTTTTAACATAATTCGCTTTTCATTCCGTGTATACTTTTTACATATTCGGTCATCGCTGCTTCTTCCCGCGATGAAGAAGGAACCTGTTTTTTTTTTCTTTTTTTTTTCTGCTGCAAATACAATCCCTCACGTTTCTCTGCATGATTTGCTCTTTATTTAGGAACGTATAAATGTCGAAATGTATAAACGTACTACTACTACTACTACTACTACTACTACTACTACTACTACTACTGCTACTACTACTACTACTACTGCTACTACTACTACTACTGCTGCTGCTGCTGCTACTACTATTGCTACTGCTGCTACTACTACAACAACTACTACTACTATTGCTACTGCTGCGACTACTACTACTACTGCTACTGCTGCTGCTGCGACTACTAATACTGCTGCTGCTGCTACTACTACTACTACTACTACTACTACTACTACTACTACTACTACTTATATTCGACGATGTTTCTCAGAATTAGTTGAGCGATTTTAAATATTTATCCTAGATTTTTCTATTCTCCCCCCATCCCATCTACCTGTATTATTTTATTCCTTCCATAAACTCTAAAGTACATTTCTAAAGATGTCTCTGTTCTAATTCTCTGATTGAATATCTAAATATATAACGTTTTCTTTTTCTAGTTTTAATTCATATACCTGTTCTGAGAATAACTGGAGGCGTATTTATCCAATCCTACATTCATTTTTCAAATCGCTAATGAATTCATCTAAGTTTTATGAGTATGTTTTTCAACTGGGAATTCTCAATTCTAAATATATAAAGAGAGTAAATTCATCTGCTTTGAGAAGACGATGGCCTTTATATCTTGGTTTGTTTTTAGTTTATCTTTATGATTTTTTCCATGATTTTATTGGTGCCTCATATTTGTTATTGATGTCCGATCTCAAGTGCAATGTAGATAAAGATTTTGCGAGAAAATTTACGGCTCGTGAAGTAGGTTTATATTATAAGGCGGGAAGGATGTTAGAAATGGCCACCATCTTCATCAATATAGAACAGCCGAGTTGGTGTCCATCATTATTAAGGTAGTAAGGTTAGAATATTTCAGAAATTAGTAATATTTATATGGTGAAAAGAAAAGGAATTTAATTCTCACAACACTATATACGCTGGCATTTATTTGACTGTGATATTTTCGTGCAGATGTCGTCTCTGGCTATCATTCTTGCAGTTGCCATATGAATTTGATGCAAACCCGTGAGTATTATGATATAGTAAATATCCTATCTTTAATTTGGCAAGAAGAAGGCTAGATTTAGCTGAGAAACTTTATAAAATGAGTTATCCTCCAGACGTGTAAAAACACGTTCAATAAAATTAATCATTAAACTTTCATTTTCTCCTGTACATCACTTAATTATTATTAGCTAATTACAAGTTGGGGAGCTGGCAGAAACGTTAGCACGCCGGGCAAAATACTTCGCGGCATTTCGTCCGTCTTTACGTTATGAGTTCAAATTCTACAGAAAGGGACTTTGCCTTTCATCCTTATGGGGTAGACGTAATCAATTAGTCTTCTCCCCCAAAATCTAGGTCTTGTGCTTTAAGTAGAAAGGATTAGCAGTGAAGTATGATGTAGAGGGAGGTACTTTCAATTTTATTTATTTATTTTTAATCTAATGTTGAACATTGGATCGGCAAAGTCTTTCGAGCGCGATATATATATATATATATATATATATATATATATATATATATATATATATATATATACATGTTTGTGTGTACATATTTTTCTCTTATTCCTTTCTCTTGAAGACCGTAGGCTGGAAACGTAAAAGACTTTCTCATCTTCCCGAGAGTCAAACTAATAACCTGTTTGTTGTTCATACACCTGTCTTGTCTGTTTTTCTGTAAATTTCAACTATATATATACACATATATATTGTATATATATATATATATATATATGATGTACGTAGGTTTGTATGTGTATGTGCATATATATAGATATGTGAATATATGTACGTATCTCTCTCCTCTCTCTCTCTCTCTCTCTCTGTATATATATATTCATAGACTGACGCACAATCATCCTTTCTATTGTTTAGATATAATGTCACCTAGATGTTTACAAAGCGGCATCGTTCCTGTATATATTCATATTTATCATATTATGATCTCTAAGAACTCCCATATAAGCAAACACAGAGACAAGGACGTGCACACACAGACGGGGACACGCACTCACACACGCAGACACACACACTTACACACACTTACACATAAGCGCACTTAAACACACACTCACAAGCACAGATACACACAGACACACACGCACGCAGGCATGGTACACACACACACAGACAAACACATCTGCGGTGTGCATGTATAATTACTTTATTACTGTACATAAATTAATGTATTGACGCCAAATAGAACGAAATTCTTCATGAATCACTCCGCAGTTTTGTCCCTGAAGGTTATTTCTTAAATTCCAAATGATTTCCGTATTCTTAAAAATTGAATATTCCCAATTAGAAAATCCATCACTATATCGCGTTTACGAGCGAGTTAAGGTCCTCCGGGATATGTAGAGAAGAGCACCATGAAGCGATTATTTGTTAATCAGTGATTATGTTGTGGACGTCGTATTACTTGACTCAGAATTAATATCATTAGGACAGTCTCCTTTGTTATTTCTCGTGAAACATTATCAATTGTAGCTGGCTCGATGCTGTCCAATAATTAAAATGTATTACTTAGAAAGGAAACGGAATCATGTGTACATACATACATACATACACACACAGACACACACACACACACACATATATATATACATGCAAACATCTATACGAAATCATACGTACACATACATACACTCGCACACAAGTATATATTTCTATGTTTACTCACACACATACATATATATTCATATATAGCATATAATACACACACATACACATATATATGCATGTATGTATGTACGTATGTATGTATGTATGTATGTATGTATGTATGTATGTATGTATGTATGTATGTATGTATGTATGTATGTATGTATGTATATAAAGTATATGTGTAGTTGAATTATATATTTTTCTAATAGTGTATGATACATATATATAGCTTCGGGCCGACGAAGGCCTCCTGGTTGGATTTGGTAGACGGAAACTGAAAGAAACCCGTCAGATATATGTATGTATATATTATT
The DNA here is from genome assembly GCF_006345805.1 of Octopus sinensis. NCBI lineage: Eukaryota > Metazoa > Mollusca > Cephalopoda > Octopoda > Octopodidae > Octopus > Octopus sinensis. Next base: position 21,397,203 of record NC_043015.1, read on the forward strand.
TATGTGTGTGAACGTGTGTCTTTGTGTCTGTGTTTCTCCACCATCACTCGACAAACTATGTTAGTGTGTTTATGGCCCGTAATTTAGCGGTTTGTCAAAAGAGACTTATGTGGTGCTCCAGCATGGCTGCAGGGAAATGACTGAAACAAGTAAAAGAATAAAAGAACTATAGAGAGACATGCCAAAAGTATATAGACACCCCATAAAACTTTGTTTTATGTTTATTCTCATTAGTAAATGTTTATATTCTTTATTGATTGACATTTTCATGTTTCCGGTTCTATACGTGATTGTTTAATCATACCATGTACAAGATATGCCTTGGAACTGTCTGAATTTCAGAGAGACGCTATTGTGGTTCATTCTGAACCACAATACCATCATATATATATATATATATATATTATATATATATATATATATATATATATATATATATAATATATATATATATATATATATATATATATGTGTGGATCAGTGAGATAGTGGCTATGCCACTATCATGTTGGTGCACTGTGAATTTCACAATATACTAGAATGATAAAGGAGTCTGCATCAACTCGCGCAGATCAACCAGGACCCTTTTCTTTGCTCAGAGAAGTTTGGAGGATAATCTTCGTAGCAAGGCTTCTAACATAGAGGGACATGTTAATGTCAGTCCCAGAACAGCTGTCAGGTATCTCCCTAAACTTGGTTACTCTGACTGAAAAGCAAGATGTAAGCCACTTCTTCGACAAGTCAACATTAAACAGAGAAAAAATTGGGTCAGTGAGGTAATGGAGATACCTCTATCATTTTGGCGCACTTTAATATTCTCTGATGAGTTCAGATTTGCTATATTTCCTGACAGTGGTCGACTGTGGATCTGGAAACTGTGATCATTAATTTGATGTGAAAAGTTTGCAGACAACAATGAAACATGGCAGCTATTCTATGATGATCTGGGGAACAATTTGGAGCAACGATTGATCAGAGCTGGTGGAGTCTCAGGGTAACATAAATTTAAATAAATATGTGTCCATATTGCTGAAAGGAATCCTTTCAATTTTCTCCAGTGGTGAAATAATTAAAGAAGACTATTTATGAAAGATGAGGCTCCTTGTTGCATGGCTAAAATGACCCCAGAGTTTTTGGATCTGAATGGCATTAAAAAGTTACATATACATATATACACACATATATACAAATATATATATACATATATATATATATATATATATATATATTTAACATTGTCCCGAAAGAGATCAAAGAGGAAGAGGATCCCATCAACTTTGAACGGAGTCTGGATAGATTCCTTCAAGGAATACCAGATAAGCCACCCATAATTGGATACAACTCACCCAACAAAAACTCACTTCCTGAATGGACCATAAACAAAACTTGACTTAAACAGGATTTAGATAATCCTATCAGGTGGTGCTATTAAGTTAGACATGGCCTGGACCAATCTTTGGTCGAAACATATCTAACTTTATCTAAGTTTATATATATATATACATATATATAAATAGAAAGTTAGATATGTAGATATACGTACATATATACATACATACATTATATATATATATATATAATATATATATATATATATATATGTGTGTGTGTGTGTGTGTGTTTATATATATATATATACATATGTATATTATATATATGTACGTATATATGTACATATATCTATATATCTACCTTTATATATATATAGTCACAGGCACAGAAAAACAATTTGTCCCAAATATCTGAATGAGAAATATACAGTAGCAATACGGAACAGTAAAGTTCACTTGCCAATATACTGAGGCAGTTCCACAGAAAGACAACGTTACTGACACCCAACTCAAGGAAAACAACTTTTCCAGTTGTTTATCGGCACACAGTTTGTGACTGTGTAGTACATGCAAGAGAAGTTATCGCTCCCATTTCCAGCCCCGCGTGATACTCACAGACCTAAGTTTCTAAGTAGGTACCAGTCTTGAGTGTGAGATAATCACCGGATATTGATGAAAGCTCTCTCCACCTGCAAAAACTATATGGTTTTTAAGCGACACGCTGTCAGTGATCTCATAAAGAGAAGAATAACTTGTCCCAATTTAGGAGAATTATCTTTACGTGATCAGCGACTGTGTGTCGCTTGAAAAATATATTGTGTTTGCAGGTAGAGAGAGCCTTCATCACAAGCCAGTGATTATCTCGCACTGAGGACGGGTAACTACCCAGAAACTTAGGTCTGTGAGTATCACGCAGGGTTGGAGATGGAAGCCATAACCACTCTTGAAAGTACTATGCGGGAAGAAACTGGGTGCCGGTAGCCAACTGGAAAAGTTGTTTTCGTGGGGCTGGGTGACAGTAACATCTTCCTTGTTGGACTGCCACATCATGTTGGCAAGTGAACGTGAACGTTAACAAATATTATATATTACTTGGTGAAATTGATTAATTAATTAATTTTACCCTCAATTGTTGAAATTATAATTCATCTTTCTCTATTTAATGCCTCGGATTTTACCGAAAAAAGCATAGTGTTTACTGATTTTAACCCACGCTGGTGGAATGGGGAGAGCAGAAATTCTTCGCTTGCATATTTGAGTTTGCTGGCACTGTTAGTTTCGAGCAGATCTTCAGAAGCGATAAGAAGCCGAAAGGGTATGCTCCCACTTTCAGTGTTTTCAAATCCAAACCAAGGAGTTCTGAGCTGTGGATAGAAGTGTCGAGTTGACTAATCTTGAAACGTACGTTCTCAAATAACCTTTGCATTTGATTTTTTAATGTCTTTACCCCCATACTTTCGTGAGTTGAATTGAGCAAACACTATATGAGAGAGGTTTTCTTTAAGTATTAGAAATAGTTTTAAAAAAGTTTTTTTAGCTGCTATTTCTAATGAGTTCAGTATGCGGCAAAGTAATTTATTTTACTAAGCCCTTTTATAATATATATATATATATATATATATATATATATATATATATATATATATATACACACACACACACACAACACACACATATATATATATATATTATATATGTATATGTATGTATATATATATAATATATATGTATATATATATATGTATATATATATATGTATATATATATATATACATAAATATATATATATATATGTATGTATGTATGTATGTATGTATGTATGTGTGTATATATTCGTGTATATATATACATCTATACATATGTATATACAAACATGTTTTTATGCGTGTGCAACTGCGGTCTGCGTAAGTCCGAGCCTGTAGTATCATTACGTCTAGACATAGTTTGATATTTTATTACTGAAATAATTGAATGATACATTACGATTTTATATGTTTATGCTTTTCTTTGTCATTTTCGTTTAAAGTGATACTTAATTTGTATAGAAGTACTGAGCAGTCATCACCAGAGATAAATGTGGGCCCGATGGTAGTTAGTCTTTAGTTACTACACTCCTGCATATCCACACGAAGGCACACATATACACTCAAACGCCTACACTCCTTCCGCACAAAATATTTGATTCTCATACTCCGTTTGTAAATATTTATTTATATATATATATATATATACAGAGAGATAGATAGATAAATAGATACATACATACATACATTACATACATTTCATTACATACCTACACACATACATACATATATACATATATATATATATACATATATATATATATATATATATATATATATATATATATATACGATGTGTATATGTATGTATATATATGTGGTGTGTGTGTGTGTATGTATGTATGGTGTGTGCGTATATGTACACAATGCGCATATATATATTTATACAACCCTGCGTATTCATTCAGAAAGACACACATGCATGTATATGTCCACATGTGTGTATGTGTATGATTATGTGTATCTGTGTGTATGTGTGTGTGTGTGCCTGTGTGTATAATCTGTATTTATAAGTGTCTCTATTTATGTCTGAAGAACGTGTCTGTGTCATCAAAATGGAAACGTGTTCTTTTATCCGGCAACAAAATATGAATGAATACCTAAAGCAAACATCCACATACAGAAGCGCTGGGAGATATATGCATATACACAGACACACACAGGCACACACACACACACACACATATATACACACACGCACAAACATATATATATATATATATATATATATATATATATATATACATATATACGTACATATTTATACACACACACACACACATATATATATATGTGTGAGCCTATATATATACATATACGTAATCAAACATAGAGACCTAGCCTATTTATCGGATCCGCATTATTTAATATTACTTCACAAAGCATTTAAGTACCAGATGTACATTTCTAGTGAACTGCGAAACTCCTATCAATAAAATAATGTCTGAATGATAACAATTTTTTTGACTTTTTCTAAAACGTAGCTCCAATCTTCAAAGGTGCCAAACTCTATCATAGATTTCTGGCGACTTTTCGAAATAATTGCTTAGATAACTTGTAATTTTTATGGGGGAAACAACGTCAATGAGTAGCCAAAACATTAAAGGAAAATATAAATACACAAATACACCTACGTATATCTAGGTGTACGCACAGAGTGTGCTTAACCACAGTCACAGATGTTAACATGTGCTTAACCACATACACACGAATGATGGTTCATACACACTTAGCATCTACCTAGGCTTTATATCTTACCTTTTGCCATTCTTCTATACCCTCCCTTTATCTTCTCGTTTGTATATATATATATATATATATATATATAAGACTTTCGGATAAATGCTATTGAATGAAGCACAATGAAGTTACATTTACAGACGTACATCCCATGAAGACACCAAAACGCGCTCACATATACATACAGCTATATATGTGTGTATATATGTATAGGTTTGTTTGTATATATATATATCTATAAATTATATATATATATATATATATATATATATTATATATAAATATAATGTTCGTATATATGTGTATATACATATTATATATACAAAGACATATATGGGGTTAAATCCTCTTCGTATCACAATGTTAGAATCTTATCTAACCCTAAATATCGTTAGCTTTATGTCAAGTTTTGTACGATCATTCATATACTTGAGTCTATCTATCTATCTATCTATTTATCTATCTATCTATCTATCTATCTATCTATCTATCTATCTATCTATCTATCTATCTATCTATCTATCTATCTATCTATCTATCTATCTATCTATCTATCTATCTATCTATCTATCTCTATCTCTATCTATCTCTCTATCTCTCTATCTATGTCTGCGTTTTGAGTGTATGTATATATGTGTAGCCATAAAAAACCGAGATTTTACAACGTCCATCAGATTCTTGCTTTGAGGCAAATGTGCGCGTCCATGAAATATCATACACAGACACCTTTCTCTATAATAAATGCATTAATTACTGTCATATGAACGTGAATACATACACATATACATATTATATACATACATACACACACACACACACATATATATATATATATATATATATATATATATATATATATATATATGTACATGTGTATCTGAAAGTATATGAATACATAAACACACATATATATTTCTGTATATATACTTACATATATATATGTGTGTGTATATAAATATTTGTGTGCGCGAATGCGTGTTTGAGTGTGTGTGTATATACTTAAATACATAGAAACATAAAATATACAGCCGATTAATTTCCTCCTGATTACCGATTACCTCTTCTAACCAAAATCAAAATATTCAGACGTTCTACTTTTTATTGCCTATTGCCTATAAGCAAATATTAGTCAAAAATATATTTCATTTTTATCTATTATTACATTATAAACGATCTATAAACATTCTGGAATAATTCCTTCCTACACCTTCTGATATCGATTCTTCAAATCATTGCATCAATCGTCTTTCCCCTCCTACTGATTTATTTTCACATTCATAATCAGCTGGTAGCTGTTATTTTAATCCCTCATATAGAGGTTTAATTGCTTGTTTAAATATCACTGTGGAAGATTACACCGATATCCTATCATTATTCTCCACTTGTGATTCATTTTATCATTCATTTCTACCAGCACTGATATCTACATGCCTGTCTGTCTGCCTGTCCGTCTGTCTGACTATGTATGTATCTATTTGCATAGCTACCTATATACAGTTCAATTAGTCAATCAAACAATCAATCAATCAATCAAACAATCAATCAGACAATCAATCACTCAATCAATCAGACAATCAATCAATCACGCAATCTATCTATCTATCTATCTATCTATCTATCTATCTATCTATCTATCTATCTATCTATCTATCTATCTATCTATCTATCTATCTATCTATCTATCGATCGATCTACCCATCTATCAATATATACCAATGCATGTGTATGTATACACTTACATTTTGTATAGCGTGCGATTATATATATCTGAGCACACACAGCACACACACACACACACATACACATGCAAATATATCTGGTTTGATAGGGAGATGTCGTTCACATGGGTTCCTCGTACTTCGAGACAATGACTTCGATCGAAGTGTGCTACTTCTTAGAAAACACTTTTAGAATATCCTCAGGTATGTAGGATATATTTGTACTGAGGGGAAATCGTGTGGATTGGACAGCATCTGAAACTTACAGCCTTAGTTCTGCTACACTGCTTCACTTTGATTCGACTCAAGAATTTCTTTAAACGGAATATTTCGTGGAATACTAAAACGATTTGGCTGAAAGTTTCAACGAACAGGCCGTCGTTCATTATACATAGAATATGTATGTATTCTACGTATTTTCGTCACTGGGCTACGTCCATCTTGCAGCAACGTCTTAAAGTGTTTTATCGAACAGTTATACTCTTGTTCTTATTTCTCATGTCCAATACTTACTCATTTTCTCGTTCCCTTTGATCAAACCGGTAAAGTAACGATTACAAAAACTCACCAAAATTGTTTCTCAGGGCGTGGACATTGATAAAAGAACCCAAAGATATACCCACCATATATACGGCGGTCTTCCCTACAGTTTCTGTCAACCAAAATCTCACACAAGGTATTGGTTCAATAGCATGAGACCTCCTTATCGATATTATTGTCCCAATCGAGATAAATGTATCTGTCAAGTCCTACCAAATACTGTGCAAGTATACAGATCTTGGAACCTTCAAGACTAAAACTGTACCTGCTGTCATAGGTGCCTTAGGAATGATAGCAAAAGTGGCTGATTGCTACATAGCTCAGTTACCAGGAAATGCAAAAAGGAAGAAATTTTGAAAAAATGATGCTCTTCGGAACTACTCATATCCTACGTAAAATACTATGTAATTCCAAATTTTCTTATGTTTTCTTAGACATTATCTAGAACGAAACTTTCTGTAAAACCAAATATATAGTACTCTACTCATAACACCAACTTGTTGTCTCCTGAGGTATCTGGGTGAGAATTGTACAAATATAAAGCAAAAGTCAAACATAAAAATAATAATAATAATAATAATAATAATAATAATAATAATAATGATTTCATTTATTTGCCAAAAGGACGAAGGATGAGGGGGACAATACAGAGACAAACATAAAGTTTGTGGGTGGGTGGGGATTTACATATGATAAGAAAATGATGAAGAAGAAGGATACACGGTATACACTGGAAAAGAAAGAGTGCCTCTAGGGATACACGAGGAACCCCCACTGTCCGAGATTTCCCTGAAATCTTAGGAGCAAGTACCCTCTATAATTCCTTTTCTCTGACTCACAGGTCTACACTTAGAGAGGTAGCATCCACTCTTGCCATTTTCGGAACATTCATTCACCTTTCAATAAACTCACTCGAGGACAACACTTCACTCTCCAATCTCAATTTCCTTTTTAAGTGAAACTTGAAAAAGTCAATGAGAGCTCTACTAAAGAGAAATGTATCGCATGTGTTTCAGCCTTGACCACCAAACAACCTCTTTCCCCACAGCCACCAGGCAAAGGAAAACTGCTTTGCCTTCCCGATTGAAGAAGGGCGATGGTTCAGTCATCGCCACAGACTCGGCCAAGAGACGAATCCGTCCCCCACGTGACAGCAGCTGTTTAACATAAACCCACAAGTCAGCAATGCCCGGACTCTGAACGAGGGCGTGCGAAATGGTTTCGTCACTCTGCACGCAACTCGGACAAATCTGCTTGACAGCACATCCATGTTCCTCCGGAACAGACATGCCAGTTCGTTCTCGTCGGCGCCCAGACTCTCTTTGAGAACATCGCCGTACTTTCTCGGCACTAGTCCTCTATAAATTTCTAAAGCGGAATATCTATCGATCCTATTGCCCGACTAGTAGACGGTTGTGAGCGTCTGACGACGTTCTAAGTGCCAGGCGCTCAATCCCCGTTATTTCTTCACCCAGGGCTACAGCTGCCTCAAGGATACAAGCTGCGGAAAGACGAGCCTCACAAATGGAGCTCACACATGTTCGTCGTCGAGAAATTGTTGCAGGTGGCGTAATCTAAGCGCGCGTCTGTGCATTAGGAGCCACGGCATACCTAATCCGATACGCAGAGGGTGCTGGCAACAGACTGACCACCTGACTATTGGAACGCTTCCCTCCCACAATAATTTAAGTAAGAGACCCTCCAACTTGGTCAAGCAGTAACCGAGACAAGGCACGACGGTCAGGCAATAAACGATGACGGAGGCGACTTAAGCATTCGCCACCTCTGTCCGAACTTTCAGGGACAGCTTTCTTTCTGCCTCAAAGATTTTACTGAGAAGAACTGCCAACATCACTAGAAAAATTCTATCAATTTAAATGCTTGTGTTGTATTACATGAAGATATTTCGCTACTGTCCTTGCCACTTCCTCTCCGCAAGCTTTCAGTCAAGATGTAATATCTCT
>NC_043015.1:21408578-21418578 GCF_006345805.1 Octopus sinensis
CACCCATTATCTTATTCTTACAGGCTCTATGTATTTATAGCGAAAGGTGCTCAATGAAAAGTACAATTAAATTTTATCAGTTAGCCCTATAATTGTGTCTATGTGAAAACCTGAACGGAAATTAAAAGGAAATAACTACTGCACCAAGAATTCTTAGTGAGGAGTGTTACTTCAAAGTGACTCCTTGTGAAATAAAATGACATTCAGCGATTCAAAATGAGTCTGTCTAGGTGAAAACGATTTTAAAGTAAAATTAACTCTTAAAATTTATTTCCTAGAAAAATATAACTTAAGAAAAAATAATAAAAAGGTTTTTACTTGTATTCATAAAGGCAATTTTAATAAATTTACAGCATTGAGGCTGATCTTTTATTTTCTGGTTAATGGAATTATATTTATTCTTTTCTACTCTGGGCACAAGGCCTGAATATTTGGGGTGGTGGCCATTAGATTTGATCGACCGCAATACGCAGTTGGCACTTCATTTATCGACTCCGAAAGGTTGAAAGGCCAAGTCGACCTCGGCGGCATTTGAACTCAGAACTTAAAGACAGACGAAAAACCTATTTCTTTACTGTCCACAAGGAGCTACAGACAGAGGGGACAAACAAGGACAGACAAACGGAGTAAGTCGACCATATCGACTCCAGTGCGTAAGTGGTACTTATTTAATCGACCCCGAAAGAATGAAAGGCAAAGTCGACCTTGGCGGAATTTGAACTGAGAACGTAACGGCAGATTTAATACGGCTACGCATTTCGCCCGGCGTGCTAACATTTTCTGCCAGCTCACCGCCCTTTTTGATATTTATTGTTTTTTTTTTGTCTTTTATTTGTTTTAAACAACGGAATCTGGTCATGCTGGAGCGTCGTCGTGGTGAGTTTTGTTCACAGAAAGTACTTTATTTTTAAGACTGTAACATATTTTCTGAGTCTTATTTGTCGAAATGTTCGGTTTCACAGTCATAAAGGAACCAACACCGGTTGTCAAGCGTTGATTAGTAACAAACACAAAATAAATACTGAGATACACACAAACATACACACTCACGCAGACACGCATACACACGCATACATACACACACAAACACACATATACACGCGAACACGCACACACAAACATGCACACACACACACAAAGACACACAATACATACACTTAATCACACTCAAACACAGATACACATACACAAACACACGCAAACACACATACACACAAACACACTCAAGCCCACATACACAAACGCACACACTTTCACACATACACACTTTCACACATACACACACACAAATATACTCAAACCCACATACATACATTCACCCCCCCCCCCATACACACACACTTTCACACACATATAAGAAGAGCTTGTTCTCTGCTTTCAAAATCCACTCACAAAACTTTCGTTGACTCGGGGCTACAGTGGCAGACACTTGTCCAAATGTGCCGCACAATGGAAATAAATCCAAGACCACATAGTTGGAAAGCAGCGTCGTAACCGCAAAACCACGCTTGCCCCTATAGAACAACATCATAAGCTTTTACATTACATGAAGCCCTTTTTGCTTAATGCCTCTCAGTGTCCTGTCGAAAGTTACATAGAATACATACGCGTCAGGTAGTGCAAATAACTCTTATATTAAACATACTGTTTTTGCCGGGGTATAAGAAGCACCCCTATTTTAAAATACATTTTATGTAAATAAACAATACTTTATTTAGTATGTTTCATCATACACTTATTCCAAGATATTTTAAAGCGGTTTTTCGAGGATAAAAATGTATGATTCTGTACATGAAAATAACATGTTTTGACAGTATAATGGGTGAAACCTTAAACCTATAAATTTATTCTACATAACCTAAGTCATGCAAGTGCCATACTTCAATTACCGTACTGCAGAGTTGTTTGGGTTTTGGCGTAGAGAATCGCCGAGCCGTTGTGTAGAACTCGTATTTGTAGTAATGAAGCTTTGCCTTATTGTAATTTGCAACCAATGCTTTTGACAAATGTTATGAGTGTATTGCAGTCCACATACTGGAAAGAGCTGGAAGACAGATTAAGATTTAATATTCTTTTCATCTTTCACTGAAAATTTTCATTTAGATAATTAAAAATAATTTCTTAAATGCAAATCAGTCCTTAAAGGATGTCATGTGGTTATGCATATTGGAGAGGGAGGTATACCTACCGAAACAATCGAATCAAATTGCCTTAAGTTTACCTTCACCGTCTATGATATTTTGACTTCATAATATTCTATTATTAGTAAGGTGGTTAACACGCCGGGCGAAATGCTTAGCGGTATTTCGTCTGCCGTTACGTTCTGAGTTCAAATTCTGCCGAGGTTGACTTTGCCTTTAATCCTTTCGGGGTCGATTAAATAAGTATCAGTTACGCACTGGAGTCGATATAATCGACTTAATCCGTTTGTCTGTCCTTGTTTGTCCGCTCTGTGTTTAGCCTCTTGTGGGTAGTAAGGAAATAGGCATTTCGTCTGTATTCGTGCTTTGAGTCCAAATTCCACCGAGGTCGACTTTGCCTTTCACCCTTTCGGGGTCGATAAAATAAGTACCACTTACGCACTGGGGTCGATGTAATCGACTTAATCCGGATGTCTGTCCTTGTTTGTCCCTTCTGTGTCTAGTCCCTTGTGGATAGTAAAGAAATTGGTATTTCGTGTCTTTATGCTCTGAGTTCAAATGCCGCCGAGGTTGACTTTGCTTTCATCCTTTCGGGATCGATAAATTAAGTACCACTTGCGTACTGGGGTCGATGTAATCGACTTAATCCGGTTGTCTGTCCTTGTTTGTCCCTTCTGTGTCTAGTCCCTTGTGGATAGTAAAGAAATTGGTATTTCGTGTCTTTATGCTCTGAGTTCAAATGCCGCCGAGGTTGACTTTGATTTCATCCTTTCGGGATCGATAAATTAAGTACTACTTGCGTACTGGGGTCGATCTAATCGACTGGTCCCCTCCTCGAAAATTTCGAGTCTTGTGCCTAGCGTAGAAAAGAATACTTTATTACTAGTAATTACTTTCCTGCCTATCGGACTCATATTTATCCCTTCCCCTAGCCTAGGGCACTGAATACCCATCCGCAAAACTGTCGCATTAACTACAAGTTAACATTTTGTTTTATTTAATTATAAAGAAACACGGTTCATACGCCGACAAATTCGAAATTTGCTTCCTTATAATTGGGAAATTGTTATTTATTTCGTTTTCATTGTTTATGTATTATTGCGTATTTATCGTAAATATCTCTGGTACATCGTCCTGTTGTGATGAAATCATTTTCGGGTCATGAATTAAATTAAAGCTTGATTTAGTTGTAATAAAATAATTTTTTTCTCAGTCTTACTATCAATTTGAAATCTCTATTCTGATTTGCCTTTCAATTCATAGGTACTTACTTCGAAATCACTATTTACTTACTTAAGTGTACATACTTTAGTGTTCTTTTTTTTTATATGCTATTGATTGTTCTCAGACTCATTAAGAGAGACAAAATTATATCTGGGGTGAGGATGTTTAATATATATATATATATATATAATATATATATATATATATATATATATATATATACATATATATTTACGTACATACATATATGTCTTTGTGTGTGTGCGTGCATATATATATATATATATATATATATTGTATAAAGGCATTATTACACATAAATGCCTCACACTAGGAGGGACAAAGTCATTACTACCAAAAATTATACTAATCATACCCAAATGCAGTTTTTCAAAGCAAGACATTTAAAAATGAATTATGTTCTGTATCACCGTGATTTCACATACAACTTGCGTCTAATGATCGTCAGCAGAACTGATTCTGAATACATCATAAATAAACCAACCTTATGTAGCGAAGACGAACAGACAACTGTTCACTCCGGCCAAGCACATGGAATGTTTATAAATCATATATCCGGTAAATGGCGGGCTTTTTACGAACTGCATGTCGGGTAATGAAAAGTATTTCGGAATAAGTTTAACAATTAAGGATAATCTCTTAATAAGGGATCTTAACAAGAAATTATCGGGTAGCTAGCGTGAAAACCTCATAAAAGAAAAGAATCCGAAAATAATTTTTTTCTTTTGAACAAATTAATTATATCTATATTGTATAAAGGGCATTATTACACATAAATGCCTCACACTAGGAGGGACAAAGTCATTACTACCAAAAATTATACTAATCATACCCAAATGCAGTTTTTCAAAGCACATGGAATGTTTATAAATCATATATCCGGTAAATGATGTATTCAGAATCAGTTCTGCTGACGATCATTAGACGCAAGTTGTATGTGAAATCACGGTGATACAGAACATAATTCATTTTTAAATGTCTTGCTTTGAAAAACTGCATTTGGGTATGATTAGTATAATTTTTGGTAGTAATGACTTTGTCCCTCCTAGTGTGAGGCATTTATGTGTAATAATGCCCTTTATACAATATAGATATAATTAATTTGTTCAAAAGAAAAAAATTATTTTCGGATTCTTTTCTTTTATGAGGTTTTCACGCTAGCTACCCGATAATTTCTTGTTAAGATCCCTTATTAAGAGATTATCCTTAATTGTTAAACTTATTCCGAAATACTTTTCATTACCCGACATGCAGTTCGTAAAAAGCCCGCCATTTACCGGATATATGATTTATAAACATCCATGTGCTTGGCCGGAGTGAACAGTTGTCTGTTCGTCTTCGCTACATAGGTTGGTTTATTTATGATGTATTCAGAATCAGTTCTGCTGACGATCATTAGACGCAAGTTGTATGTGAAATCACGGTGATACAGAACATAATTCATTTTTAAATGTCTTGCTTTGAAAAACTGCATTTGGGTATGATTAGTATAATTTTTGGTAGTAATGACTTTGTCCCTCCTAGTGTGAGGCATTTATGTGTAATAATGCCCTTTATACAATATAGATATAATTAATTTGTTCAAAAGAAAAAATTATTTTCGGATTCTTTTCTTTTATGAGGTTTTCACGCTAGCTACCCGATAATTTCTTGTTAAGATCCCTTATTAAGAGATTATCCTTAATTGTTAAACTTATTCCGAAATACTTTTCATTACCCGACATGCAGTTCGTAAAAAGCCCGCCATTTACCGGATATATGATTTATAAACATTCCATGTGCTTGGCCGGAGTGAACAGTTGTCTGTTCGTCTTCGCTACATAAGGTTGGTTTATTTATGATGTATTCAGAATCAGTTCTGCTGACGATCATTAGACGCAAGTTGTATGTGAAATCACGGTGATACAGAACATAATTCATTTTTAATGTCTTGCTTTGAAAAACTGCATTTGGGTATGATTAGTATAATTTTTGGTAGTAATGACTTTGTCCCTCCTAGTGTGAGGCATTTATGTGTAATAATGCCCTTTATACAATATAGATATAATTAATTTGTTCAAAAGAAAAAAATTATTTTCGGATTCTTTTCTTTTATGAGGTTTTCACACGCTAGCTACCGATAATTTCTTGTTAAGATCCCTTATTAAGAGATTATCCTTAATTGTTAAACTTATATATATATATATATATATATATTATATATATATATATATATATACGTATATGTGTATATACATATATACATATAACACACACATGTATGTGTATATACATACATATGTATGTGTATGTGTGTATATGTGTGTATGTATGTGTGTTTTAGCTTCTACCTGTGTATTTTTGTATTAGGTTTCTTTACCACCATCATAGAAAACCCGACTCGAAATTAGAAAATAATTAAAATATATCTTTTCGTCTTCGTGAGAACATTAATATTTCGCACAGAATAGACTCGGACTGCATTACGTTATTATAAAGCCAACGATAACATCTCGCTCTTAATACAAGAAAATATTCGATGAAGAATTAGACTGGTCAGGCAACGTCTGTATCTCGATGTATGCAGAACATACTGGAATAAAAATCGTGTACAACCGAACAAAGAAAAGTTGACACCAAAATGCTCGGTGCGTAAAACATGTATATTAAGAAATTCTAAAAGGCTTCGTATCATCCATACGAGAATATAAATTATGTAATAATAGAATATGTAACGAATCAGCTAAGTGGATGCTAATATGAATTCTCTGTTAAGTTTACAAACTATAGCCTGACTATGTGAGAAAAACTGTTGAGTACAAAAGAGAAACACAGATGGTTAAAGACAATTTGCATAAAACATACAGAGAATGTTGAAGAACTGGAAAGTGTGATTAGGAAAAAAATACAGAATCGCAGGTGTTGGCTTTGCTGTGAAAGTATATATATATGAGTGAAAAACAGAGAAGTAAAGAATCTGAGAGTTTGTATGAGCGAGAGAGTGTGTGTGAGACAGGTTATAGTTGTAGCCTCGGTGTCCGGCACACGGCAAGCCATCCTTTCTGACGGAAATGAAACGCGACACCTTCTATAAAATAATTTGGTTCAAAAGGACGTGGCTTTCTTGTGAACCGCTACCGAAGAATTTGCTACTGCGAATGAAACGAAAAAAATTATTTTAAAATTGGTATCAAAAGAGAATTGCGTAAAATGAAAAGGGATGTGAGTGTGTGTGTGTGTATTTATACACGTATACACACACATGTATTATGTGTATATATATATATATATATATAATATATATATATATACATATATATACATGCATACATATATCTCTTAGTGAGATATAAATAAATGTACATATACATCAATTTATAATAGGAATATAAAAGTTTATGAATATATTGGTATCAATGATCATACCACATATACTCTTTATTTATCAAAGTTCTCTCCACCTCTAAAGAATATATTACGTTGCTATGGCTTTAAAGTTCAGGCTTCTTTATTGTGAGGAGATAAGAGCACTGGCGTTGACACGTGCTTCTGGCTCCGTAGCCGTCAGTCATCAGCTCAAGTGTTCGATACTCGGAGTATTATTGATTCTTGAAATTATCTATACCCTTCAAGCAGTGTTGGTTGTTTTTCTCTCTTCCTATTCTTGGTTCCATTCCATTATTCCTACAATGCCTTTATATCTACCATGATTCCACTGTCATTGTCCAACCAACCCATTTCCTTCTTGTTCGGCTCTGATTAGTTCAAGGCATTATTCCCTACTCCTCCCTCATTTTCTCTTACTATTACACCTAACAAAATCATACCTGGTTTGCTATCAATATTTCTTCACCTGTCCGTGCTCGACTTTGTCTTTTATCCTTTCGTGGTCGATAAAATTATTACCAGTTGAAAACTGAGGTCCGTGTAATCGATTTACGTTCGCTCCCACATTTTGCAAAAATTTGAAACCAATATTTTTTCATTGTCAAATATTGATTCCAAATACTGATCCTACATTTCCTTCGCCCTCACCTGAAGAACTACAGTGTCGTTTCATGCGCTATAATTTTTGTCACCTTGTTTTGATTCCACAGTTCGGATGCATTGGGCATGTATGAATTTCTGTTCCCATAATATACCAAAATTGACTTGTTATTCAGACAACAAATAATTAAAGATAATTATCTTGAGCGTTCTTTGTGTTTTGTTCTATATTATTTATGTGGTGGGTGGTTTTTTACCCCCTGAATGCAATGACATCGACACAATTTATTATACTGACATACAGACATATACACACACGTGCACACACACATTAAATGTATATATATATATATATATATATATACATTCGCATATATGTAACAGGGCATATTTATCTATAGATGTATATATCTCTCTCTATATATATGTGTATATATATATATATATATATATATATATATATATATATATATATATATAACTACGTATAATTTCAGAGAGTCATTTACTTCTAGCAAGACCATTGACAACGTAGACACTCTTTCTTTTCCTTGTCATATTCATCGCATAGCGACACATTGAACGACACACAATTGTAGTTCTATCTAATTCTCATTAAAGCATAAACGACAATTTATTCGTTTTGTTTTCGGTTTGTGGGAGCTATGTCCTATTTTCCCCCATAAGTGTTCTATTCTCTAACACGCAGTCCTTTTGATGTAACTCCATTCATAGTAATTTTCAAGCAGCAGTTACATTCCAACTAATGTATCGTCTCTATTACCAAAGTCTTTTGTTTTTTCTTTGATTTCATCAATTGTATTTTTGTTCTCACACTTCGTATATTTTCTATATTTTATGGGTATTTTTTCGATTATTTTATCTCTTTTATCCCTAATATTTATGTGATTTTGTATTGTGTTGTTTTAGTTCTCTCTCTCTAATCTATATGATAGGTAACATTCTGTTGTAAGTTATTACATAAATTCGTTACAAAAACATATTTCGCTCATTTTCCAGCTCAACTAATCGATTGAAACAATATATGTGGTTTATTTTTTATTCATATAAAATTTACGAAACGAATCTCGCCGTTTATTCCTAAGTGGCGTGAGTGGATACGAAATATCACACTGACATAAAAATAACTATCATGTTTAAGTTGTTTGAGTCATTGAACTGCGGTCATGCTGGGGCAATGCTTTGAAGGGTCAACTCAAACAAACCGACACCAATATTTATTTTAAAGCCTGGTACTTACTCAATCGATCCATTTTGCTGAACAAATAAGTTACGGGTAACCAAAACAACGCGGGTGGTCACGCAGTGGTGGGTACAAATAATAAACAAATACACACTTATATACACTCAGGCGTATGCACACACTAGCACTCTCACATATATTCGCGACTAAGACCCAGAAAGCTTCCGTCAACTAAATTTTCTCACAAGGTAATTGGCCTGCCTGGGTCAAATAACAGAAAACCCTTGCCCAATGTATCACGCAGTGAGACTGAACTTCAAACCACGGGGTTGTAAAGCGAGATTCTTAACCACACAGCTTTACTTGTGTTTGTGTGGGTTTGACTATTTATATATACGTCTACGAAACAAACCTTGCTGTTAATTCTGAAGTGGTTTGATAGTATAGAAGATAGCACACTGACAAGGGTGAAAGAGGGAAAGACATTAGATTTAAAGACACATAAAAATCACAAAATACTCAGCCCTCGGCTTTCTTCCCTAAAAACTGTTCTCCACAGGTGGCACCTACCTTCACGAGATTGAGCAGCTAAATTGGTTTCAATGTACACTCAAGCATCACGATGGAGAAAAGAAGAACACACGATGGAGGATTTGAAGACGAGTTGTGTATCAAGTTTGGAAGCGTCATAGAACTGTGAACCAGAGACATCCAGTTGCTGAGCGGTAGCTACAACAACAGCAACAATAGTAGCAGCAGCAACCAGAGCGACGACGCCAACAACGACAAATCCCTTTCACGTAGACACAGAGACTCCGACGAAACACAATTGTCTGAGAAGCTGAATTAGGAAGATGATGAATATTGAAAACTTCAAACGATAAATTAACATATTGATTTCAAATTTTGGTACAAGGCCTGTAATTTCGGGGTAGGGTGTAAATCGATTGCATCGATCCCAGTGATCCATTGCTACTTATTTAATCGAGAGGATGCAAGTCAAAGTCCAACATGGTGGAGTCTGAATTTAGAAACATGAAAGCAGATAAAATTCCGCTAAGAATTTTCTCCTGGGGTGCTACCGATTCCGCCAGCTCTCCACATTGCGGTAAATCAATATTTTAATACGTGGTATCATGCCACCAATAAAGTACATCGCATGTGACTATGGTACTTCCATTTTGTAAGCGCCCTACATTTGTCCAAGTGTATGTATCGCAAATCATGCGTTTATAGCACCGTTGTAATTAACGGGAGAAGAGTAATACTATGTGTTCGGTCTGTTGGCAATTTTGAGCTTAGACCCTCAGCAAGAGACATTGGCAATAAAGAATGATCGTTATGGTCAATGTGGCCTATATTTAGACGCTGTGTTAGTAGAGATTAAACTGTGATATGTATTATATAAGGAATGTTGATAAATAAATTTTGCATACAGATTCCA
>NC_043015.1:21426078-21438578 GCF_006345805.1 Octopus sinensis
TAAATATATTTATGTATCTATGTATATATATATACATACATACATACACACACACACACATATATATATATATATATATATTATATATATATATATATATATATATATATATATATATATATATATAGTACTAGTTAAGGACTGGGGTTGATACAATCGACTTACACTCTCCCCCGAAGTTGCTGGCCTTGTGCAAAAGTTGAAATCGATTTAGACATAAAATCATGCACGCACATACACACACACACACACACTCATATATATATAGATGTTGCTGATATACATATATACGGAAGCATGTATCTGTATACATATATATATTTTCACAGACAGGCAGACACACACATACGCACACACGCGCGCACACACACACACCTATATATATAATTTGTGTTTGTGTGAGTATGTATGTGTGCGTGCGAGTGCGCGCGCGTTTCTGTGTATGTACATATTATATATGTATATCTAATCATGAATGAATGATTTCTCCTGTATTATTCTCTACCAAACAAACTCCCATTCTGCTGTAGCAAACCAACAAACCTATATTGATACGATGATATGAAAGCAATTCTTTGTGATAATTACAAAATGTTCACAGTCTTCCATACTGCATTCCTCACCCATCATCCTTTCTTTAATCTCTTCCGATACAATCTTGTTAAAACTTTCCTGAATATCGTAATAACTGAATAAATATTTACCTTATATTCTCCGAGATATTAAAAGCAAACATTAATTTAATCTAGAGCATAATTATTATAAATTCCTTGACTAATGTTCATAATTACTCCAGAGAAAAGAGGAAAAGAATAAAGGATGGCAGAGCGACAAACGGTGAGGGAGAGAGAGAAAGAGAGAGTGGAGAGAGAGAGTGGAGAGAAAGAAAGGGAGTAAGTGAGATCAATTCAAACCAGAGATTAAAAATATTTGACAAAGATTTTCCTTGAAATAAATATTGAATTATCACACAATGCCGAAGCTATGAGATTTTCTATGAGAGATAAATTGAGATGTTTGAAGTGCGTGTAGGGGCGCGTACGCGCGTGTGTACTTGTGTTTAAGCATGTCAATATATGTGCTTGTATGTGTGTGTGTGTGTGTGGTGTGTTTGCGTGTGTGTGTGTGTGTGTGTGTGCGATATTGCCAATGGTATTAAAATTTACCGAAGGGAAATATAAACGAGGAATCAGAACCTAGTGGAAGAGGCAGCTACACAAGGACTTGCTTTTAACAAAATCGAGCTTTGATACGTCTATGCACGTATGTAAGCACGTATCTACTTATATATGTACGTATTAATAACAGTGTTTGTGTGTGTATATATATATATATATATACACATATATATATATACCCCACCATATATATATATATATATATATATATATTATATATATATATATTATATATATATATATACATATATATACCCCACCATATATATATATATATATATATATGAATATATGTATATGTATGCATGCATGTATGCCTTCTACGGTTTAGTATTCGAATCGATTAATCGTTATATCTTTATCAAGCGCTATTTCATATTGTTTTACTTATGAAAAATGCGATTATTTTAATCTGCAATCGTATATCCATTTCATCGATATGATATAATGAATGGTGGAACACTTTAGATTGTCATATAACCTCTAATTCTCTTTCTCTCACTGGTGACATCGTTGACAAGAACTCGCCACAGGTAGTGTAGAGTTCGGTTGCCTATTCACTGCTTTCATCATCAATCCACTGCCAACACTAATTTACCATTTTGATGCTTGGGTGGAATCACCCCAAATGTTATGTTCTCTGTCCAGTAGAAACGCAGCAACGATGTGTTAAGACCTTTCCAGTGTCGAACGAAACTCGTGGTTGCCTTTGCTTGACAAAGGCTGAGAGTGGAAATTGTGCGTGTGGATAATCGTTAATGACTCAATGATTACATGATAATGAGCTTTTGAGAGTATCATATACATATAGACATACATGCATACATGCTTACATACGTACATACAAAAATACATGCATAATACATACACACATACACACACACACAAACACACACACACACAACACACACATATATGTACGCATGTATTACATATATGTATGTATGGAAGAATGGATTGATGGGTGTATGGAAGTCTATATACTAATATATAATAACAGAGGGAGAGAGGGGGACAGAGAAATAAAATAAGAAAGAAAGAAAGAAAGAAATAGGGATGAAACAGTATTGTTTTAATCGGATGAAAGTCTTAATTCCGAAACGTCAAGACACCTTTCTTCCCACAGTAAAGGGACTAACTTCAAATTCCTAAATTTCAATGGTACATCTATGACACTGCTGCAACTTCTCCTCCAATTGTATTATAGAGGTGTAGAATGGATTGAGAGCCTTAAGGGAAACAAGAATTTTGTGTCATTTCATGGACATCACTAGGATGATAAAAGAGTGAACATCAACAAGAGAACTAAATAAACATAAAGGAATCCAAAATGGATTTCGTATTCTTATGCAGGGAAACAAACGAATTCTTTATGCTATAGGATCATATTCATGGTGATGATGATGATAACGTGGATGATGATGTCGACGACGACGACGGTGGTGGTGCTGCTGAGGAGGGTTTTGATATCGGTAATGGTGGTAGTGGTGGTGCGGTTAGTGGTTGTGATGGATGCGGCCGCGATGGCAAGAACGACTACGACGAGGACATCCATGACCACCACGATGTAAATGATGATCATGACGATAATGATAATGATGATGATATAAGTTGACGAGCATGTGTTTACCTTTGGATCAGGAACTCCTTGATAGACACTGAATACGTTTAGTCGAACAAATGAACCCCAGGACCAATTCTTTATAGGTCTAGTACTTATTCTACCGGTCTCTTTGGCCGAACCACTAAGTTAGGGAGACGTAAACACACCATCATCAGTTGTCAAGTGATGGTGGGAGGACAAACAAAGACACTCACACACATGCATATATATACATATACACGACGGTCTTCTTCCAGTTTCCGTCTAACAAATCCTCTCACAACTGTTTGGTCGGACCGTGGCTATAGTAGAAATCACTCCCCCAAGGTGCCATGCAATGGCACTGAACCCAGAACCATGTGGCTGGTAAGCAAGCTACATACCACACAGCAACTCCTGCGCCTATATAGCAGACTATTAAGTTTTCATTGGGTTTTATTAAAGACTTATGAATATTTGTATCTTATATAATTACAAAATATTAGTATTTTAAATGTATAATTTTTCGAATGCGACCTCTGTAAGTGTTGCGGTGGGGGTTAACCTCAGTGTGGCTTTCCAAACTATAAAGTGTTCTGAACTTGATCTTAGAAGTAATGGTAATATGAAACGAAGATAATGTAAACAGCTGCAGACTTTACATTAGTGCGATTTGAAACGATAATAATACAAGTAATCCATGGTCGGTATTTTGTATATAGAGTTTATTTTTACATAGGGAAATTTTTACACGACAGATGAGGAAAAAATGTCTTAGAGTGTCAGCTGTTCACTACCAGTTAACTAAGGTAACACCTCTTATTTTTCGAGCACCTACCGGAATATTCCAGCGGTTTTAAGCAGTGCTGTTTTATGCAAGTGCTCCACTCTTATTGCTGCCCCTATTTATTCCATGTACTTCTCAAGATTTTTACTTACTGTTCCCAAAGCCCCCATAGTGATTGGCACTACTAGCACCTTTTCCATCGACGACAACTGCTTAAACTCCCAAGCTAACCTGTCATATCTATCGACTTTTCTTCCTTCTTTATCGCATATCTTGTCAGCTGGGCATCCTATATCTATGATCCAGCATCGTTTGCTTTCTTTCTCAATTAAGTCTATATCTAGCTTCCTATTCTATAGCTCATGGTCGCACTGAATCATAAAGTCATTATGATTATTATTATCATTATCATTATTATTATTATTATTATTATTATTATTATTATTATTATTATTATTAATATTATTATTATTATTATTATTATTATTATTATTATTATTATTATTATTATCATTACAATTTAAGCAAATAAATATTCGGTTGTTTGATTTATTGTTTGTTCAACTAACCAGCTAGTTTTCTTAAAACCCATTCGTTGCTCTTGGCAACCTCATCATTGATGTTCTCTGAATACTCCAAGTCTGCCTCGGGTTGGTTTGCTTGTCACCTAGTTTCAAGGGTCTGCATTTATATTTATTTGGATGTAACTGAGAAATGTATGCAGAGGGAAAGAGAAAGAGGGGAGAATGTGTAAGTATGTATGCGTGAGAATAGGGCCTGCACACCATATACAGAGTGGTCGAAATGCTGGTATATAGTTATGAAAAATAGAAAGTACGTACAATACTGAAAACGATTAAAAGTTACGGAATTTAAATGTTACAATGAATATCATTTTGTTAAGATACATGTATTATAATTAATGAGATTGAAAATATCAAAACTGACGCTAATTTGATGTAGTAATACTTTCAATTAATTAAATATTATAACTTTGATGTGATGCCTATTTTTGCACCCCACCGTATGTGTGTGTGTATATATATATATATATATGACTGATGACTGAGGGCTTCGAATGTCCCGTCCTGTGGTTCTTGTGTCGTCTCTTTGGTGTTTCATGTTCTTGTCCATGTCTGTATTTATTTTTTACTGTTTACATATATAATCGGCGGCTACGTATCTACAATTCTGTCCTTATACGTCAAGTATTTTTTCTCTAGCATTGATACGACTCTTGATCTGTCTCTTTCTCTCTCTCTCTCCTCCCTTATTCCCCTTCTTTCTTTCTTTCCCTCTCCATCCGTCCCCCCTCCTACGTTTCTCTATCTCTCTTACCTCCACTCCCCTCGATCTGTCTCTTTCTTCTCCTCCCTCGTCCACCTTCTCTCTCTCTTCATCTGTCCCTTTCTCCTGTATTTTGTCCTCACGTGACCGCTAGCCACTGCTGGGCGCTCTTTTCGTTCCAGCAGTCGTCGAAGCAACACGTATTTGTTCTTCTCCCGCGGCCATTAGGCACAACTTCATATAGCCAGCCCTAACTCAACTCGTCCTGTCGAAAGACCCTCGTCCTACGTCCTGGTTTTGTTTTGTTTTTTTAACCTTACCGTTATTGTTTTTACGTTTTTGTATTCTTATTCGTGCTTTCCTTATTGTTGTCACCGTATTCTGTATTTTTATTCGTGTACATCGTTCGTTTTCCGTCCCTTGTTGTTGTTGTATACATTCGAAGCTTTCTTCCAAGGGATCTAATGCGCTTGGCTTAGATTCCCCTTGGGGGCTGCCCAGATTGGAGCAATCTCAAGATTAATCAGCCGAAATTGCGAAGATGATCTGGTTCTTGACTGATGACTGAGGGCTTCGAATGTCCCGTCCTGTGGTCCTTGTGTCGTCTCTTTGGTGTTTCATGTTCTTGTCCATGTCGGTATTTATTTACTTTTTACTGTTTACATATATGTATATATATATTTATATACTGACATGTACGTACGTACGTACGTACGTGTGTATGAATGTACGTATGTACGTACTACGTATGTATGTATATATATACGTATGTATGTACGTATGTATGTGTGCATGGATATGTTGTTGGTAGTCCATCGCTATTCGATGATGTTAGAATATGTCTTTCGCAGCAATCAGAGCGCTTACATCCATGCACACAAACATACGTTCAAACATGCATACGTGAATACATACGTACATACAAACATTTATATACATGCATACATACATACATACATACATACATACATACATACATACATACATACATACATACATATATATAAATACATATATACATAATACACACATACGTACGTAGACATACATAAATGTATATATATATATATATTATAAAAGGATAGAAATGTTAGTATGTATGACAGGTCAATACATCGATTTAAAATCTTGACTTCCTAATGGTGCCAAACTGTTAAATAAATATATGCACATATCATACTACCGGATAGTCAATGGATTATACTCCTCATGAAATTAATTCATCGATCGTATCTTGTGGATCGCAGCCGCATGGAACTCTGTATTATGCTTCAATATATTGGGTTACTATGCAGTCTGATAGCCGAGTATTTTGGAAGAGCTTTACTCTAGCAGATTCAGCTTTCATTGTTGTTATACAACATCCACTCATACATACACACACTCGCACACACAAACACACACACAAGCACACACACACAGGTCACCCTCGGCATTGATTTCGAGAAATATAGTTGAATGCATTATTTCTTTCCAATTCACTAGTAAGATATGTGTTCTTTCAAAATATCAGTGATTCATGCTGGCAAAACAGATAACCATAGGGTCTCTAATTACACACACACATACACACGCACCTACCCATACATACATACATACATACATGCATACATACATACATACATACATACATATATGCATACATACATACATATATGCATATATACATAGATACATACATACATACATACATACGTACATGCATATATATATATGTATACATATATACATATATATATGTGTGTTTTTGTATATATATATGTATATATATGTGTATGTATATATATATATGTATGTATATATATATATATATATATATATATATATATATATATACATATATATATACACTATTCTACAACATACACATGATTCTATAATAGCATCTATATTTTTTTTTATATATACGAGAATATTTATCATGTTATAAAGTAATTTTGCATGCCCTGATGTATAAAAAGCCACTGAAATCCTGTTGAAGGAGAATCTCAAGTTGGACAATCCTGATAATATTATTTCTACAACATTGGCCAATAAAAATGATTATTTCTCCATATAGTCTAGCGAGACAGAGTGAAATGAAGCTGATCTATAAGATCTGTTCTTGTGTTAATACTTTCATGCTTAAATTCGTAAACAAGTGTAAACATAATAGTTTCTTTTACATGTGTGTAAGGATATATTGACGTATCTATGAATAAGCATTTGAATGAATCTGTGAATGTACATATATATGATATTAATGCGTGTGTACGCATGTGTGTATGTAGATTTGTATATATATCCATCCGTGTATATACATATATATTTATACTTTATAATATCCATACACGCGTATATATCTAAATATACATACGCAATATCAAAATATATCACTCTCTATCTTTCTGTCTGTCTCTTTCTCTCTCCTAGTTTACTATTTTTCTCTCCTCTCTCCCTCTCTCTTTATACATATATATATATATATATATATATATATATATATATATATATAATATATATATATATATAATATATATATATATAATATATATATATATGTACATATAAAAAATAGAAATATTACATTTCTAAACATCTCAGAGAGATATAAGCAGTGGTGGTACGACAGAGCAGTTTATTACTGTCAACTTCACGTGACAATTCCATAAAGGGAATCACACCACCGCTATTTAGCTCTCTCTATATACATACATACGCACACACACATATATATACACTCTTAAGTATTTATATATGCTTCTACCTATGTGTATATTTATATGTGTTTATCGACATATATACATATATATATTTATATATATATAACTCGAACAGAACAACATTGCTGAAGTGGCTACGAGCATTACACACACACACACACACACACATATATATATATATATTTAGGAATATGAGATGACAACGGTAGAAACAGAGTATATCTCATATGACTCTTATATACAAATTCTAAGACCAAGTGGATTTTGACACAGAGACAATGGCTGACGTTATTCATGTCGAGGTGCTTCAATCTTCCATTTCTTTTGAATTGCAGAAAATAAAGATTAAAACTAAAACTCATATAATTCACACACACACACACACAAACACACACGCACATACACATGCGCGCGTGCACACACACTCACATACACTCACTGCCTCAAACATGAAACATATAAATGAATAAAGAAGTTATACTTGCTAGTACTGCTACTGCGATCATCTCTTAGAGAGATTTTGGAACTAGCTTTTAAGCTTGTTGAAAGATCAGCTACTGTATATTGTTGAATTTATATATATTGCGAGCAGAACCAAGCTACTGCCATCTCTAACAGATGAAGTGTCCAGTACTGAAGAGAGGCAGAAATAGCCAAAACGAGACTGGCATGCTGATTCCGAGGCTACAAGGTGGTAGTGGTTCGTTTAACCAGCTTGGGTTTAAAAAATTTCAGTAAATTCGGCTCGAACAGAACAACATTGCTGAAGTGGCTACGAGCATTACACACACACACACACACATATATATATATATATTTAGGTATATGAGATGACAACGGTAGAAACAACTATCTTACGGAGTCCATGAGTTCCTTGTATTCGACTAACGCTTCTTTCTGAAACATTGTATATTGAGTCCTCCACCAGGTTACTAGTACGGCTATAACTATGTGAAGTGTATGAGTATATAGTTGAAATGTACAGCAAAACAATAAGACGAAGACAGGTGTAGGATACTGACGCTTGGGAATGCGAGAAAGTCCTGTACGTTTCGAGCCTATGAATGATATTATATATATATATATAAGCAAAAAAGCCCACCTATACCCCCTACACAACCCCTCGTTCACACACACATGCACTTGCAAATACACTCACACGCACACACGTGTATATACACACGCACACGCAAATGAACCCACACATACGCATATACAAGTACACACGCACACATACACAGAAGAAAGTAAATTTACTCACCACACACATAAGCCCTACACATACACACATATACACACGAACACACACACATATATAAACATACACACACTGCAAACAAAGCACACACACATACTTCAAACTACCAGTACCTTCTACTGAGTGTTCTCCAACGCACATGTGTAGGTAGACACACAACATCAGCCACTACTACCAAAATTCTTACTATAATTTCTTCCTATGACCTTAAACGATACTAAGCCCAACCACACACATAGATAAACAGCCACATCCACACACACAGGTGTTATCATTACACACACACACACTGACCTGCGCGCACGCACATACCCACACATACACAAACATACCTCCTTCTCTTGCACTCTCCTGTTTTTGAAAGAACATTTTTTTCACCCATTCCTTTCCGGTCATTTCAATATGTGACAGCGTGTGTATCGTTAGCGATTTTCTTTCTCCGTCTTCCCTTCCTTGGACCTTTCCTTTTTCTTTGTTTCTGACGAAGAGATCTGCTCGAAACGTTAAATGCACATCCTCTCTTTCCTTTCCTGAGCGTCCAATAACACTATACTTGTTCCACGTCCTCGCGTTGTTGTGTTTTCCCTTTGTTCATGTTTGGATTAACTATATATATATATAATATATATATATATATATATATATATACTAGCTTAAGGGGACCCGCTCTACGCGCGAATGAGGGTGTAGTTGTTACTTTCTTTTGTTTAATCATTTCTGTCTTATCATCACATTCTCCCTTTTTGCTTCTCTCTCCTTTCTCTCTCACTTTCCCACTCACTTACTCTTCTTTTCCCACGAACTCTCACTCGCTTTCTCTTACTCTTTATCTTTATCTATCTCTCTCCCATTTATAAAAAATTAGATTCTCGCGCTAAATTACAAATCCGCGTCCACTTTACCATGTTGAAAATTTGATTGAAATCGGGGAACAGGTGTCCAATCTAGACCACCAAGTGTCCTCAAAATCAATAAAATCCCCGTTTTCACAGCAAAGCAACCACTGTAGGGCCCCAAAACGTCTCCCAATCAAGTTCCCATCTCAAGATAACCCCCCCCCCCTGAAAATTGTAATCCCCTTCTGGCCCCATTTAAACCCCCTTTTACATACAAATCCAATTTGTATCAATGTTCGCCTTCTTCATTTTATCGATAAGACAGATATACTCGGCCTTGCTCAGGATTAAAATAGTTTATTATTGTTTTACTTGTTTCGGTATTATAACCAGATTTCATTCGGTTCTACGCAGGCCACATTTTAAAAGATGGGGATTTTGCCCTAGAGGCCATGCCTTCCAGAAGAGGAAACTCAAAGTCGCTATGCAAACTCGCTAAGATAGGTGTGCATATTTTCAGCTCAATCCGACCACATATGCACACATTATCTCTCTCTCTCTCTCTCTCTCTCTCTCTCTATATATATATATATATATATATATATATATATATATATATATATATTATATTAAATTAGAGACAAAACCACTATTATGCAAATCAAACAAAGAAAGACTTAAGCGAATACATAAATTAAATTATATAAAAATTTAGAAATTTAACAATTATAAATAACCACTACGATCGTTTCGTGTCTTATTTCAGCACATATTTGAGACATTCTTCAGGTAGTTTCAAAACCTAAAATATAATCAATATTTTTAAGATATAAATAATCTATATAATCTAAATAAAAATTTACTTATGTTATTTCTCCTCTGTGTTAGTGTCTTGCTGAGAGTATATGTTTATGAATAAGTGATTGTATGTGTGTGTGTGTGTGAGTATGCATAAGTAATGTGTAGAAGTATAGGGCTGCATTATAAAATATATCTGTGTCTATATGTATATGTGTATGTATAGATATATATATATATATGTGTGTGTGGGTTTGTGTACGTATTTAGATATGTTTATATACATACATGTATATATGAGCATGAGATTGTGTATATATTTTTTTGTATTTTGAAATTAGCTATTTCATCTTTAAATATGAGAAATTAAATATATTAGGTTTTCATTATATACAATCGTTTATAGAGATTATTTTAGATCTTGATTATAATATTTATAAATATTTTCATTGATAATTTATATATATTAGTCATTTCAAATATCTATATAAGTAGATATAGACTAAAATGGATATTAGAATATGGATTTTCTACCTTATAAATTAAAGTTAATATTTAACATTATAGTCGATTTCGATATAATCATATTTAATAATAGAGTTTATTATAAGTAAATTTTTATTTAGATTATATAGATTATTTATATCTTAAAAATATTGATTATATTCTAGGTTTTGAAACCACCTGAAGAATGTCTCAAAGATGTGCTGAAATAAGACACGAAACGATCGTAGTGGTTATTTATAATTGTTAAATTTCTAAATTTTTATATAAATTAATTTATGTATTCGCTTAAGTCTTTCTTTGTTTGATTTGCATAATAGTGGTTTTGTCTCTAATTTAATATAATATAATATTTTACTATAAATTTGGATTCAATCCTAAATCTGATTTTCCCTGTAAATTTGGATTTATTCCCTAATATTTATTATAATAATATATATAATATATATATATATATATATATATATATATATATATATATATATGTATATATAGATATATATATATACATAGCATTAAATATATACATATATATGCATTATATGTACATATCTACATATATATTTATTATGTACACACATATATATAAATATATACACTTTATATATATATATATATACACATACATATATGTATACATGTTATATATATATTTATATACCCACACACATATATGAATTAACACAATATATCTGATTAATAATATGTGTTATGATTGAGCGCTGGTGGTGAGCGATAATAATTCACCGTTCTAAAAGAACTGTAGCGGGAATATTTAAACATTTGCGGCTGTCACGATTTCTCTCTATGGATACAGACAGTCGTACAGTGAGAGATGTGGTGAAAGAAAGAGTGACAGAGAGACGGCGAAGCTGTCAAACGTCGTTATAGAGAGAAATTGGATGGAAGGGAGGAAAGAGAGAGACGGAGGAAGAGAGGGTGATATCCGAAAGGGAGAAACGACAAACACTTGTCGGAATGTGAGTTGTGTTGCCCTAGTAACAGCTGCTTTTGAGATAGATACGTCTAACCAAGTACACTCAATTACTCGCCACTTTTTACACGACCCTGTAAATTTTGGAGCCAATCCGACCTGATCTAGTGCCCCTTAACCCGTACCAATCGCAAAATCAGACAAACAAACTTTTCACAATTCCGCTTTATAGATAGAGATAAGTGTTAGAATATCAATGCGCATAACACATCACTGTACAACTGCATAATTCATAGTGCGTAGAAGTGACAATTGATATGATGTATATGCAAATTTCATATGTGTGTAAATGTGTGCAAGTAAATGTGTGGGACATAATCATAAATCTCTTTTCACCCACCAACATCTCTCATTTTGGGCGATACTTTGGAATAAGTTGTCAAGTCTAACACACTTCGAAAATCTCACCTGCAAAAGACTCATGTGTTGGGAGATATATCATAATTTCACTCCTTAGCAAATGGAGGAAGTTTTAAAGTGCGACGACTTCCATTCTATATTAAAGTGCTCCTGCACTACAAGACGGTTTGTAAAGATGTGTAACTTTATTTAGAAATTTATTTACATTCATTAA
>NC_043015.1:21443578-21471078 GCF_006345805.1 Octopus sinensis
GAAAAATATCATGTACATTCAAATGTTTTCAACTACATGTTTACATAAATCTATCTACGTGACATTTTCCTCTTAATCCAAACTAAGAAACACCATGACACCTCACATATTATTTATTCCGTTATTTTCCGTTTCATATGTCAAGGTTCATATAATTCTGAGCAATAGTCTGGCAGGAACTGATGCAAGACTGGCGGCACATAATTACCCTGTATACTTTCCTGGTGGAAATTTTATAGATTTATAATATATCTATGATCCCCGTGTGTTCTCACGAACATCTCATTTAAATTCGAAAGACGTAGCAAAGATCTAGATCGAAAAACAAAGCAGTTAATTGTCTGTGGTTTCCTCCTTCACTTTCTCAAAATTTCTCTCTTACTGTCCCACCCTCTAATCTTATATATGCGCGTGTGTGAATGTGCATATGCATACACACACACATATATATGTCCATCTGTATACATATGCGTTTATATAATCTCTATATCTATATCTATTTATCTATTTTATCTCTCTCTCTCTCTATATATATATATATATATATATTTACACACACACACACACACAGACATATATATATATATCTATATATATATAGACACACACACACATATATATATATACACACACACACATACACACACACACAAACACACACATATATATTTATATATATATATCTTTCGCCATGATACATCGCTAGTCATGAAACTATTTTTTATTTTCTCCCTGTTTATTTCTGAGTTCCTTTCTGTCGAAGAGCGTAGGTTCGAAACGTAAGACTTTCTCACTTCTCGAGCGTTAAAATAATACATCTGTTTGTTGTTTACACACCTGTCTTCGTCTTTTGTTTTTTGTAAATTTTCATAATATATATATATGCCTTGTAAGTGAGTTTAGTTGACGGAAACTGTGTGGAAGGCGGTGAGCTGGTCGAAACGTTAGCACGCCGGGCGAAATGCTTAGCATATATCGTCTGCCGTTACGTTCTGCGTTCAAATTCCACCGAGGTCGATTTTGCCTTTCATCATTTCTGGGCCGATAAATTAAGTACCAGCTACGCACTGGGGTCGATGTAATCGACTTAATCCCCTTTGTCTGTCCTTGTTTCTCCCCTCTATGTTTAGCACCCTGTGAGCAATAAAGAAATAGGAAACTGCTTGGAAGGCATATGTGTGTATATATGTGTGTAATTTAGTTTCCACACCACAACCACATGACAGCTGTTGCTTGTATACTTACGTCCCCGAAGCATAAAGGTTAAGCCAAAGAGAGTGAAAGAATATGAAACGAATTCAATAAAACCCAGTACTGGGATCGTATTGAAACAAGTCAGAGATAAAAGCTAAATGATACAAACAGAAACAAGGGCTCCGACGATTATTTGTTTGAATG
Organism: Octopus sinensis; assembly: GCF_006345805.1. Lineage (NCBI taxonomy): Eukaryota > Metazoa > Mollusca > Cephalopoda > Octopoda > Octopodidae > Octopus > Octopus sinensis. The sequence goes on from NC_043015.1 coordinate 21,444,977, forward strand.
TGGAATAGAAATTACATGTTTCGAAGCATTTGCTTAAATATACTCTTTCCCAATCATCTTAGTAGAAATGTTTCCATCTTCAGGACAGATAGCCTCTATATTGTTTGTATAAATTTGTTCTAGTCTAACCCAAATTGTAACATGCTTGTAACATTTAAAATCGCATGACGTTGCAAACGCTCCGCTATTACTTCCTTCATTCAATATGTATTCAATATCATGGACACTCTCTATATTTATCCAGGAGTATTTATCCGATCTCTTTGGTTAATGTTTTTAGCATCACCAATCATACTGCAGTAAAAGATTTTCTGCTATTGACGCAATGGAACTTGTATTTTCCTTGTGTCACACCCACTTTCTCTTTCTCTTTCCTCACTGAAAACATTAGATGCGTCGAGTAATAAACCACTTCCTAACGCCTATCACGTCACCATCAATGCTAACACACAAGGAAACAAAACGTGGCCTAAATCATTTCTTTATAATAAACATAGTTATTTTAATCTGTTCGCAAATTCGAAATTTTTATACTTATTTCCCAATAATGCTATTTTTCCTTTCTCTTCTTTGCAATCTTACATTAGTTTTCTTTACATTCAGGATCTGAAAATGGAATTTGCCAAACAATAACCTTATACTAAAGTGGAACACTATTCAGTAGATGTTAATGTGCTAAGAAATGAAGCATGTGACCTAAGTTATATGTTGGCAATCACTATTTTTAGGAAGCGTTTATGAAATTGTCATAATGCATATAAGAGAAAATTGTTATCTTTCAAAAGTAATAACGAGAAACTGTAAATTCTTTTGGTTTTGATATCTGTCGAGAGCTTGAAGTAAACTGCGACGGGTATCACAGTGCTGCTCTTTAAATGAAAGGGTTTCTATGTCGTAGTTCAATGTTTTCTTATGAATTCCCCCTCAAATCTTTCCATACACGCTTAAATAATGTAAGTGGAATTACAGAGGACTATTTTAGAGGACTCAGCATCTCCATTATTTAAGTACCGTGCTTCATCTTTCATTTCTTTCGCCGAATCCTTTGATTACAGCAAAGAAAACAAATCACCGCCGGTTTTGTGAATAGAGACAAAGTCAGACCAGTGACGCCCATTTCCAAGACGCCATATGAAAGAAAAAATTCCGAGAAATTAGTGATATGCGCTTAGTAAACCACTAACTAACGATGCTATTGTTTCCAATTTGCACCACGGGGTGCCTATCTAATTACAGAAAATATAGGTAGAGCTGTGCAACGTGTATTTGTAAGCAAGCAGAGGAAAATGTGTTTGGTTGAAGCAATTTACAACGAAATGCCGAGAGTCTGTACACAATAGCCGTTAGGAAAAGCATAGCTTCACCAATCACTGTCGAAAGAAAACTAAGCAATTAACATTCATAGGCACACACATACAGACACACAAACACGCGCCCACGCATACTATCTTTCTCTCACACATACGCGCGCGCACACACACACATGCATATAAACGCACTCACGCACACACATACACGCACACTCACATACACGCACATACACACATAGGTCTCTCTCTCCCCCTCTCTCTCTCTCACATGCACACACACACGAATTTAGATATAATAGTTATCGCCATACTAACATGGCAGTCTATAAATATAAGACTAAAGCTGAAACATGTCTGCAGATGTCTGACTAGCAAGGTGAAGCGGCTGACCTCCCCTGTTCGAAGGTTGTAATGTACGCAGGTTCGTGTGTCATATAGCTAGCTAGAGGCGATGGCGTCTTGGAGCTAATCAGCGACAGCTTTAGTCTTATATTTATAGACTGCCATATTAGTATGGCGATAACTATTAATATCCAGTAACGCTGCCGTAATCTCCTTTAGAGAGACTTAGTAATTGTAATATTTCTATTATTGAAAACAAGTGGATGTATTCCACTGTAACTAGGTAAATAAAATCTTCGAGCATACGGTCAGTAGCGACACCTGCTGGTTCTGACTACGCAGCATTGATAAAGGGCAACAACCCTGAAACATGTCTGCAGATGTCTGACTAGCAAGGTGAAGCCGCTGACCTCCCCTGTTCGAAGGTTGTAATGGACGCAGGTTCGTGTGTCATATAGCTAGCTAGAGGCGATGGCATCTTGGAGCTAATCAGCGACAGCTTTAGTCTTATATTTATAGACTGCCATATTAGTATGGCAATAACTATTAATATCCAGTAACGCTGCCGTAATCTCCTTTAGAGAGACTTAGTAATTTTAATATTTCTATATATATGTATATATATATATATGCGTATGTGTATACATATATATATGTGCGTAAGAGAGAGAGAGAGAGAGAGAGAGAGAGAGAGAGAGAGACAGACAGGTAGAAAGAGGGAAGGATAGAGTGAGAGAGTGTTGCGAAAACGCAACACATTTATGCACGTATATAAGAAAGTTACTAATAATGTAAATGGAAAAAGTGTTCCTTTTCTTTTCTAAGGGATATTTCCATAGAAAATGGAATATATATATATGTATATATATATATATATATATATATATATATATATATATATATATATATATATAAATATATATGCCTATGTATTTATGTATGTACACACACAAACTCACTCACATAGAAAAATATGTACAGGCCTAATTTACATATCCACCTACCTGTTAAACTCTCGAAACGCAATTAAGGGTACATAGGTATTTCTATGCACAGCATCTACTCACATACACTACATGTGTATATATGTGTATTCGTGTCTGTGCGTTTGCGAGTTTAATGTGTGCGTAATAAAGGAGAATGAAGTTGGTTGTTTTCAGATTCAGGAAAGATAAACAACCAAAACACAGTAAAAGCGAAACAAACACATAAACCCCAAATCTTTTGCATTTGTTTATATAAATACACAAAATATGTATTTCACTATTTGCTATTTTCACTAATCAACTGCATCAGAATTCGTGAAGTGCAATTTCGTAAACTTGTTGATCCGCCATTTTCATTCATTTCTATATAAACACACCAAAAACCAACAGCCAACGCCGACAACAACAGCAACAGCAACGACCATGACTAAAATGACGACGACGACAACGACGACAATAACAACAAGAACAATGTAGAAGACGATGATTACGGCTGCAATAACGAGCGGTGAAACATGTTGGATTGTGTTTTAGGATTGCCCGATACATTTTCTGTATCCCTAATGATGTGACGTTAGTTTGGCAAAGACAACAAAAATAACAGTTGATAATGTTTCTACGTAATACAGAGATTAGAGTGAAATCGGATTGGTCGCCAACGAAATATTCCAGTTAGAAAATAACTGTGAACTGTTAACATACGGTAAATAATACAGGGAGATAATTGGCTAAATTCTATCTATCTATCTATCTATCTATCTATCTATCTATCTATCTATCTATCTATCTATCTATCTATCTATCTATCTATCTATCTGTCTGTCTGTCTGTCTGTCTGCCTGCCTGTCTGCCTGTCTGTCTCTCTTTCTGTTTTGTCTGTCTGTCTGTCTGTCTGTATATCCGTATGTTTCTTTATCGACCTATCTACAATACATTAAATGTTAGTTTGGGGGAAAGATAATAGAGTGAGAAGGACAGGGAGGGCAGTTACATTATGAGAGAGAAGAAAGAGTAACGCAGAGGCAGACAGCGGTGGTGGTGGTGGTGGTGTTTTGATGGTGAAATATACTTTTGATATTGAATTAACTTTTTTATAGCGACCATAGATAACAAATGGTCGCTATAAAAAATTCAATATCCTACACGAAACCCGACACGAACCTCAAATATATAAACGCTGTAAGTAACCGCCCCCAACTTTATTAAAAGAAGCTTAGTACATAGCATTAGCAATAGAATATCAGGCCTCTCTTCTAACATAGATATCTTTAACAGGCATAAAGAAACCTATAACGCCACACTACGGAAAGCAGGATTTAAACAAAAAATCAAATACCTAAACCCTAATCACCCTATAAGCAGCCCAAATAACAGGAACCCACACACTACTACCACTAACACCAACCACACACCAGGCACCACCACAAACTACACCAATAATAAGATAATTACGGATAAACCCAATAGAAACAATACCAATATGAACAACGCCAAGGTCCATACACAAACCACTAACAACAACAAAAATAATCGGAACACTAATACCGACAGCCTGATGTTAAATAAGATTAACAATATTAACAAAACTAATAACAAAAAGTACGCAAATAAGTCTCAAAATAACAGCAGGTACAAAAATAATAGTATAAACCTATACATCGTTATCAAAAACACTAAAGTCACCCAACGAACTAATATGAACCCTAGTAATAGCAAAATGAAAGGCCCTTGACCCCACATGAAGCCTACGATGATAACACCAATAGGACAGTCAAAAGCAACACGAAAGTGAAACACAACTATGGATATAACCAAGATACATTCAACCATAACTTCACACGAATCACAAACAAGGAGGAAAGCTTCTATACTAGGAAAAATAACACAAAAAATAAACAAAAAAACGATAATATATAGCTCGTAGTCCCCTATGTATGTATGTATGTATGTATGTATGTATGTATGTATGTATGTATGTATGTATGTATGTGTGTGTGTATGTATGTATGTATGTATGTATGTACGTATGTATGTCTATATAATAATAAATATTTGGGAATGAATCCAAACTTACAGGGAAAAATCAGCTTTAGGATTGAATCCAATTTTATAGTAAAATATTATATTATATTAAATTAGTGATAAAACCACTATTAGGCAAATCATACAATGAAAAACTTAAGCCAATACATAAGATTATTTAATTTAATATTATTTAAATATATAACAACATTATTTAAAAAAATATAATTAATATAACACTATGATCGTTTCATGGCTGTTAATTTCTTTAAATTTTTGACTGTAACTCGAAAATTTAAAGAAATTAACAGCCATGAAATAATCTTATGTATTGGCTTAAGTTTTTCATTGTATGATTTGCCTAATAGTGGTTTTATCTCTAATTTAATATAATATAATATATATATATATAAATATATGCACATATATATATATGTGTGGTTATATAAATAAACCGATAGTTGAATATGACGAAGTGTGTCTCAGAAATTCGTTTCTACGGGCTTTTCCCGGACTGTACCTCTTTTATTGTCTGCCCGTTGAAACACTTGTACGGCAGAAAATGTCTAGCTCAGCAGTTTACTAGATCCACTGAGATAGACACAGTTATGTTTAGTATTGCTCTCTCTACTCTTCTCCTATTCGATAATACCATCCTACGCATCCAAACACTTACACAAACATATGTACAAACAGGCGCGCGCATGCAGATGCTAAATAATTTATTTTTTCATCGCCTGGAACTTCGTAGTTGCAATGAATATGTAAAGTAAAATAAAAAGATATTTCTTTCACCTTATTGGAATTCTATACATGCCATTAGTTTTAAATAAATCAAGCTGTTGGTTTACATATTCTCCAACGGAAATCCGCAAAACTTTCCAAAATCTCTTTAGATATTCTTGGAGATGACAAAGTAGAATTCGAATGACTCTTGTATATATTTTATGGTGCTACACCGAAATTTCCATGCATCACAAAACCATTCCAGGAAATGAGTGAATCTCAAAAATGGTTGGGTTGAAAACGGAAGTTTGGTAAGTAAACGTGATAATTGGTTGACTTTTAAGCCTTTCGAATTTACTTTCAACCAAAAATCTTAAATTTAAACTATTTGTATAACTGCAGATGCTGGCACAAATTCATCCAATTATAACTTATATTTTCTATAAATCACAACAAATATACAATAGACATCAATAAATTAACGATAACATATATATATATATATATATATATATATATATATATATATATATGTGTGTGTGTGTGTGTGTGTGTATATATAAAACAAAACACCTAACGTATAAAATTACAACAATTAAAAATCAAATAATTGGTTGACTTTTAGGGATATAGAATTGGGAATTAATGAATCAGTTCTAAATTTTCTTAATAAAAAATTATAAAGAATTTTGGATTATTTGACAAAATTTGTTTGGAGCCTACATCAGCAGGAATTGAACCACGTGGAGGGAATCTGAATCATTTTAGTGACATTCCGGAACTACAGGTAAATTTCGTTCAAAGCCACTAACTGGGTCTTAAATGAATGCATGCATATAGACACTCACACGTTCTCAGACATGCTTATATAGGTTTATAAATATAGTGATTCGTAAACTATATCTTTGCAAATATGTCTATATGATCGTTTACCTTTTCCATAAAATATATACAATATGTGAGCGATCGTAAGTAGTAACAAAATTCTCTCTCTGTATAATTCTCTTACGCACACCTCACATGCATTGAAACGTATTCGAAATATAGCATAAGCTTATTTAATTAAATTAGTATAGTTTACCTTATTTTAATCTGTCTTAACTCTCCAAACAGCGCTTATTTCATATAGTGACATTTTGTTATATATGCTGACTTTTCATGTAGCTTATATTTTGTATATTTCCTATTTAAATGAAACACTATTTAATAAACCAGATTAGTATCCTTACAGTATTTAATCTAATTATTTGCTTTATTTTCCTTTACTTTTAATTTGTTTAATATTTTATCGTAATCCGCTATACTTCACTCGAATCTAGTACAAATTAATATTTACTCCCAATGAACTTATACGATATCTTTATAAATGGCACCATTATTATCTATTGAAGTTAACCCCTGATCTATCACCTCTGCTGCTCTATAACCTTTCCCTTAAAATCAATTATAACTCCTTCTCCACCACATGCTGAGGCTACTGTGCTGAATTGCTATTGTCTGAACACTTTCTCCCTCTTGTGTACAAGCCCTTGTCATTTACACATATTGTCTTCCTCATACTGTAACTTTCTTTAAATCGCCCCTTCTTTATTATTCCTGTATCCCATGTACCTTTCTATATTCGTATATAAGTATGTGAATATATATATATATATATATATATATAATATATATATATATATATATATATATATATATATATATATATATAATATATATACATACATACATATATATATATATGCAGATATATATATACATATATATATACATATATATATAATATGAATAATATATATATATATTTGTATACATACATATATGTTCATACAACTATACGTGTATATATATATATATATATGCGTATGTGGGCACAGGACGTTACGAAACATGTACAACAAAAACTACGAACTACGAGTACATGGAATATGAGGTGTTTTTCGAACAACGAAAAACGCAAATGGAAAACAAGACAAACAACATAAAGAACGACCATTCATCAGTTGTTTGGCTGTATTCCTACTCTCGTCTTTCGAGCATATACATACCTGTGCGTATGTGTCTCTGTATATATATATATATATATATATATATATATATATATATATATATATATATATATATATATATATATATATATATATATATATATATATATACGTATATATATATATATGTCTGTGTGTATATAAGTATATATATGCACACAGGTGTGTATGTGTGTGTGTATGTAATTTACTGTCCCCTTAAGGTATGCTAGAAAAAAATTATTCCATCAAATGAGAGGAAATATTAGTTAAGATACAATCTACTAATAACTTATTGCTTTGGGAACGCGGGTAGAAGCAGGCTTTTATAAGACGCCTTGTGTTTCCAATCTACCGAGTCTCTCTCTCTAGTTCTCTCTCGATCTTTCTCACACACCACACACACACACACATAAGCACACACAGGTACACACTTAGGCATATATATATATATACGTGTAAGTCTTAAGTTATATATCCATTCAATAAATCTGTTAGTTTCTGTCCTGTCTTGCATCCATGACTCTTTCTTTCATACTGACTTTGTATTACTCGTAGGACTTTCGTTCGTTATCTCCGTCAATATCTCTTTGACGAACTGCTAGTTACGAATATCAATTCCTTGTCTCTGACGACAAAGAGGTTGACTTTTCTGAGGAAACAATTCTAGAAAAAGCTGTAGGAGACTGTATACACAAATTCTTCATTCCGTTGCTCTAATAACTCTGCAATAATATTTGAATTACAAATTACATGATCAAAATGGTACCACGTTTTGCCCATTCTTTCTTCCACATACGTATACTTATACACACGCACACTTATATATATATATATATATATATATAATATATATATATATATATATATATATATATATATATATATATATCTATATATATATATATATAAACACACACACTACACATATATGGAAAGAGAGAGAGAGAGAGAGAGAGGGGGGAGAGAGAGAGGGGGACAGAGAGAAGGGACAGAGAGCAATCAGAAAAAGTCAGAGTGCCAGCCAAGAAGAGAGAATGAGAAAATTAGAAAAAGAGGTTGTAAGATATGCTGTTATTTACTTTAAACCTTTAATTTTAGACATTAATATTTACAGGTGATTGATTTAATACATTATGCATCGTTGGATATTTCATATTCGTTTAGTAGTTGCTTAGTTTTCAATCTCTATGAAACTGTTTCCTCCCAAGCTACTATGAAATAGTGCAGAAAAATATTCATATTGAATATAGAAACCTCGTAATAATTCTAGTTGTGCTACGTTACTACAAGACGCTCAGCTCTTTTTTTAAGCAAGTGTATTATCTCGGATAATAAATCAAAACGAATAGTTTGTATTTAAAAACAGCTAACTGTCGTTTAGTGTTTCTGTTTAATGTATACACATACACAAAGACCAACACACACACATAAACATACACGCACACAATATATATATATATATATATTATATATATATATATATATATATATATAATATATATATATATATATATATACAGAGAAAGAGAGAGAGAGACAGCGATAGCAAGAGAAAGAACAATATTGTGTATATGTTACCGGGAAGCTAAACAATCATTTTAGAAGATATAGATTAGGAATCAATTTATGTCTATATATAATTTACGTGTTAGGGTTCGTTTGTATGCCATCCGTTAAGGTCCATGTTATGCCTTTTAACGAAATTTAACTGTAATTCCGCCATGTTACTGAAACAATTCAGATTCTCTCCAATTGTTTCAGTTTCTGTTTTTGTTGGCAATTTACTAATTCCATTTTCTTTTTTTTTTTCCAGTTGTGCCTCAGTTTCCTGCCTCCCAAAGAAAACCTTTCAACGTGGTTTAATAGGTTTTGAATTGTCATTGATGATCTGTAACTTTGCTTTTTTGCATTATATTGGTGGGGTTGTCGGTGCACGCAAAGGGGCATTTTACCTCCGGAAGGAGTGGACCATATTAATATGTGTTTTATCCACAACCCTTGGACCTCTCTACCATTGAAGAAACTTCCAGGAGCTTGAGTAACTCTGGCATAGCTCAGGCCTTCACATTCTGAGTTGGTGCTTGAAATCTCATCTCTTTACAATGTTCGATGGTACAAAATATAACCTCTTACATCTGCAATGAATGAATAAAATTCTACCAAAACAGCTGTCGTGAATTTTAAACGTCATTTCTGTTTGCCTTACACACGCTCAAACACACAGACACTCACACGCACACGTATACACACAAATACACGCACATATGACTCTATCTATCTATCTATCTATCTATCTATCTATCTATCTATCTATCTATCTATCTATCTATCTATCTATCTATCTATCTCTCTATCTATCTATCTATCTATCTATCTATCTATCTATATATCTATCTATCTGTCTATCTATATATATTGAATGAATTTTATTCATTCAATGCAGTCATACACACACGCAGAGACACATATATATATATATATATATGTATACATAAAGATAGATGTGAGAATCGAGAGATCTTGAGATAAACAGAATAACACAAAATAGTAAAGCAAGTCAAATGATAGATGTTTGTTTTGGTTTGTAGTTTGTGTAGTTTGACAATATTGCACAATTTTAATTTAAATGAAATTAAGAAGTTAACAACATTCTGTTAATGTGGATGTTTCCTGGCGCATAAATTGTATAATCTGGAACACTTTCATCAACAGACCAACCGTCCCCTACATAATCGGCTGTTGGCACTCAAAATGAGCAACATTTAAGTTACATATATACATATATTTGCACACACACACACACACACACATACACACACACACACACAGACTAGCACACACACATATACACGCACACGTATATTTCTTTCTTCTTTCCGTACATTTGGCATTTAATTTGAAATTTTTGTCCACACCTGTTTACTAGTTTGTCGCAAATACTCAAGTCGTCTCATATTCTGTTCGAATTTCAGTTAAAAATAATCAAAGGAAAATTAAAAGAACAAAAATATATGTTCCAAGCATTTAGAAACAAGTCTCTTATGTTTGTTCTGCGTTTAGGCGCCAAAAATGCCATTTGAATTGTTCACGTTTGTTCATTTCATTGAATCTATAAGACAAATTTTTAACTAATTAAGATTTATTAAAAAAAAAACAAGATTTAGTTTCTTGATAGCAATTTGTGTTATATTTTGTTCGAATATTTATCGATAGTAGATGCTGAACGTAAACTAGACTTCACTTGACTGGCGGCCAAATACGCATAGATCAAGTATTAAAGCTGTTGTTTACTGATACATCTGGATACGAAATCATTTAAGTACTATTTCTCTTGTATTTTATGACGGAATGTTTTGATTAAATTCCATCAATTTATAAATGATAAAACAGAAAAAATCACGTATGAAGTACACGTATCAATTTCAAATTCAATTTTATGTTTCACCAAAAAAGCTAAATAAAAATATGCCATTTCAAAAAAAACAAAAACGAAATAAGCGCGGTAGAAGAAATAACGTCGAATCCCAATTTAAGTCTATGACAAAATTATGGAAAATATCGCTACTGAAATCAAAACGTGTAATATTGATCAATATGTTGATATAAATACTAAATATGAAAGTTATCACTTATTGCGTAGATTTAAATCTTCCATTTTTTTCATGGTTCTTCACAACTTCATATAGATTAACTTTAATTTAGCTGTACTCCCGCTTTTGATATTGTTGTGTGAACTCAAAGACAACCATAGAAATAAAAGTTACGAAGCCTACGCCGAGTTCCATTTGAATCTCATAAATGATCCATTAAAAATAATTATCTCATTGCGAATGTGATAAAATGTAGATTCCGTATTGAAACCGAGTGGATAAGTAGACTAAGATGAAGTCCCAAAGCTGTTTACTGATACTATCTGTCTGTTATTGGTTGTTGGTCAGGTGGTAGAGACATTAATTAATATTTCTTTAATAATAGCTACAGAATCACATCAATGAATATTGGCTAAAGTCGACGAAATATGCTAAGAACTGTATCGTTTAGATTTAGTATTAGTCAATGAAAGCTTTAATTCCATGTCATCTGAGCAAAATCCTTTTAAATGAATTACAGAAAATGAACGAGCTGGTTCAATAACTTTCTCTCAACGAATTTAATGCAAAAATATCTTTCCAACCGACTACCACGTACCTTCCTGTAGAGAGCTCTATTCAACAAGAGAGGGAAGTTGAACATAAGACAGAGAAGAAAGATGGCTATGGGTGAATAAAAATAATTTAAAACCGGAAACGGAGGCTCCAATCAGTCTGACTCAAGAGAAAGCATTAGGAACTAATTACATCAAATACAGTGCAGAATTTGTAGACAAAATGGTGAAACCGTATGGCATATCATCAGTAAATGTATTTCACTAGCCCAGAAACAAAATAAGAGACGTCATGACAGCATAGCAGCGATCTACCATTGGGTACTTTGCAACATGTAAGGACTTGACAGAACAAAAACATGGTACGAGCATAAACCCGAAGGGATCATCGAAAATGATAATGCAAAGATCCTATGGGATATACGATTCAGTGAGACCATGAGAAAGAGAATAAGAAACCAGACTTAATTGAGAAAGAAAGAAAACGATGCTGGATCATAGATATAACATGCCCAGCTGAAAACAAGGTATGCGATAAGGAAGAAAGAAAAGTCGATAGGTATGACTGGTTTGTTTGGGAGGTTAAACAGTTGTGGTCGATGAAAAAGGTGGTAGTAGTACCAATAATTGTCGGAGCCCTAGAAACAGTGAGTAAAAATCTTGAGAAGTGCAGGCATTAAATACGGGCTGCAATAAGGGTGGGGTACTTGCAGAAAACAACACTGCTTAGAACCGCTCATATACTCTGGATGATGCTCGAAAAATAAGAGGTGTTACCTTAGTTCACTGGTAGTGAACAGCTGACACTGTAGTACATCCCCAGCTTTAGAAACCGTGCAAAGGCAACGATAATAATAACAATAAGAACAACAACCACAACAATAATAATAATATTAATAATAATAATGATGATGATGATGATGATGATGATGATAATGATGATGATGATGATGATAATGATGATGATGATGATGATGATAATAATAATAATAATACACCTATGCTGATCTCGTAAAAGTTAGATGGCAGTCAGACTAAGAGAAGGATCACTGATAACAAAAACAGAGGAGCAAGGCTCCTTGCACCTTGGTGGGCAGCTGCGCTAGAGATGGTGTCTCGATAGAAATACTGATTGGTGGTAACCTAAAAATGCACCGCATTTATGAGTGGAAATGGCAAACAAATCAACTAACGATAATAATTTGAACTGGATTGGAGGCAATGTCAAAGGTGTTCTGCGAGGTAATTGCCCCATTGTGCAGCAGGTTTGGGCTCGGTAATAAAGCAGCCATTGCTAGCCATTCTGCCACACAAAATTGGAGTAAACAAGTGAATGTGATGGTTATGGAGTAATTCTATTGGATCATGCCAGTAGATATAAATGATGAGTCGGTGAGAGGATAGGGACCACGTAGTGCATAGGGAATGGAACTGTTTGCAATTACAGAACAGAGATTATGGGATCAAGCAAAAGTAATACGAAAGAATGGCTAGTTGACAGGATTGGAGTTAGAAGTTATCAAAAGATGGAAATACGGGTATGTTGACCACATAAACAATGAAAGTGGCACAATAGAAGAAATGGACAATTTCTCGCAAGAATACACAGGCTTGAGTTGTGAAAGGTACGAGAGCAGAGAACAATTAAACGATGGAATCAGATGATAGGGAACAGGTTTTTGGATCTATTAAATGTAGAAAAGATGGAATATATGCGTGCTTTCAGAATAGCTGATCAATGGAGACTAAATCAAGAAACCAGTAAAGTCAATAATGTATTGAAAACATATTGCAACAAAGGAAATCTCACAAACAAAGCTGCAAATAGGACGGTTGCAGAAAGGATGAGATTGAAGATCAATGACAATAGAGCACTGACAGAAAGAAAAGGAAATAAAAAACCTTAGTGGAAAACGAGAAGATGAGAAAATATAAGCTCCCTGAACAGTGCAGTGTCAAGTATTGACAGGAAAAGAAAACGAGAATTTAAGAAGTATGGTGTTTATACAAAAGGACTCAATGTTGTGATTGGAGAAGTGAAGCAGGGCATACTTGCCAAGGAAACCAAACTAAGTAGATTTGAGCAACGGGCAAACATTACAGGCAAAACCGATCGTTTAGTATCAACCTAGAAAGATTTTATCAAGTAATTAATAATGATTTGGCATGCGGAAGATTAGTTCCCGATCCGGATAAAGGTCGAAGGTTTTGGGTTGAGATATGGAGTAAGCAAATACAGCATAATACTGGAGCTGAATGGCACTGCAGTCTGAAACAAACAGCTTCGTATCCCCACCAAGAAGTTCTCCTCTTTATCGGGGACAGTATCAGTGATGTGAGCAAGACGTCGAGCAATTGCAAAGTAGCATCTTGATGGTGTAGAGGGAATTTAGTTAAAAAAGTTCAGTAGGAGCTATAAATTGATTGCAGAGCAAATTAATGCATTGATTCATGGACCAAGAATTTCCAGGTAGTTGACTATCAGGAGGAATTGCAGAAGAAATGTATATATTTCGTGATGAAAATGACATCTTACCAATGTTCAATGAACAAAGAGGTTGTGGTTGAAGATGCAGAAGTAGGAAGGTGTAATGGCAATGAAGATGGCAATGAAGATGGCAATGAAAATGGCAATGAAGATTGTAAGCGAAGCAGGATAAACTTGGGATTGACCTAGATGGATTACCGCAAGCCTTACAACGTTGAGTGCTTAGATATGCTTAGATATGCTTAGAATTGCAAGGAACGTAACGTGTTTTCTGAAGAGAAGTATGGTGGGTTGGAAGTCTCAGTTGACATCGTGTGGACAAAGTCTGGGCACGCTAGGCATCAAGAGAGGGATTTTCCAAGGGGACAGCTTATGTACGTTGCTTTTTGCATTTGGCACAGTCCTTCTGACCTTGTTGTAGAAAGTGAACCTGGGATATCAGTCCAAGGGAAAAACACAAAGTATCAACCATCTTCTATTCATAGATGTTTGGAAGCTGTATGGAAAGGATGAGGTACAAGTGAGATCCTTCGTGAGTACTGGTCGATAATTTAGTGCTGAGGTTAAGATGGAATTCGTATTCAAGAAGCTTGGTGCAATGGGTCTAAAAAGAGGCAGGTTATAGAATTACTACATCGAAGATTAATGCAACAAGTTGAAAAGAGCTTAAGTACCTTGGTATACAAAGACGGTGAGCTGGTAGAAACGTTAGCACACCGGGCGAAATGCTTAGCGGTATTTCGTCTGCCGCTACGTTCTGAGTTCAAATTCCGCCGTAGTCGACTTTGCCTTTCATCCTTTCAGGGTCGATTAAATAAGTACCAGTTACACACTGGGGTCGATATAATCGACTTAATCGGTTTGGCTGACCTTGTTCGTCCCCTCTGTGTTGAGCCCCTTGTGGGTAGTAAAGAAATAGGTATACAAGAGTTCAATGAAATCATGGAGAAGGGAGTGAAAATACAAGTGAAGAAATAATAATTCCAAAGTTTAGGGTGGGATGTACAAAATGTTTTGGAATCATTGTTGATTCTTCGGAAGAAATCCTGCATCATCAAAACTGACAATTGTGTTGAGAAAGAGATGCTGAAAGAGGAGAAAAATGAAGAAGAAAGAAAAGGCATGCCGGGAATGACATGCAGAGAATGGTAAACGGTTGGTTTGCAAGAGATACGTGGGTTAAAACGGATACAGTAGGCCGTGAGCGAGAAATGCAAAATGAATGCTGAGAGGGGTGAAATGGTGGAGTACATTGTGACCGAAATTGGCACAAAGTGAATACAAAACGCAACATGACGATGTGGTAAGAATGATCCATTGCGAGCTATGTAGAAATTATGAGCTAGAAGAATCAAAGATTTGGTGTCACCGAAACTCTGGAGAGTTACTGAGAAATAGGAGTGCAAAATCCTGTAGGATGCAATAATTCAGTACGACAATCAGATGAACCATGGTGAACCTGATATTGTTGTAATGAGCAGAAAAGAAAAGAAAAAAATTACGTGATAATTGACATAGAATATCTTAGAGACAAGAGGAATTGAAGTGAGAAATACGCTGGTTATAGACAATGATGAAGATAGTACAGGTGATACCGATAGTGATTGGTGCACCTAGAAATATCAGTACCCAACTTCCAACATGGATCTAAAAGATTGGAACGAATGTGAAGATAGAAATTCTACAAAAATCACCAGTGCTTGGAACTGCAAATGGTCTCCACGGGGTTCTGGCAGCATGATCAGTAAACAGGGGTCTCCGTAGTGTTCTAGTTGTGGAGTGATGAAACTTTCCCATCATACCTAGCGAAATAAAGCTGGGATCTTTTCCCGATATAACAACAACAACAACTACAACAACAACAGCAACATAGAAGTAGCATGAATACGAACTTGCGGCTGTGATAGAAAATGAGAACTACAGAATTCTATGGGACGCACCTATAAAAAAGAAAACAACAACTGGATATAGTTTTCAAAACAGCAGATCGAATATGACCATAGAGGACCAAATAAACAAACGATGTAATATAGAATTCGCAATTCCTTATAATAACAGATCAATGCCAAATAAATTGAAAAGACTGAGCCATACCAGGTTCTAGCCATAGAACTCAAGAGACTGTGGAAGACAATTGTTCCTGTGGTAATTGGTGCATTTGACAGATCACACAAAATGCTATCTAAAAGACTGATAGAGATTGGAATCAAGTCTAGCATTGTCGATCTGCAAACAAGTACCATACTAGTCTGTATGAATCCCAAGACTGATTACACTGTGCAATAAATTTCAGGTTAAAAAAAAGTACAAGTTAAGTAAGACTTGTTTCTGGGTCAAAACAATTGTCCTGATTCTGATTCTGACCTTTATTTCTCCAGATTAGGCACCGTTTTCCTGTATCATGAACCATATGTTTTATAATATACTGCATACTATTGCGTATTGAACATAACATTGCAAATACTGAAAGTTACAAAAACTAAAACAAAAATTTAGTTCGTATAACAAAACATATTTGTTATGAATTAAAAACACACCTGTCAGTTTAAACAACTTTTGTCCTTCTAAGCCTTTTGTGCAGAGTATGGTCTTCTTTTTTTATACCCCAGCAGTAGTCTACCAACATGCCAGGTTTTCATTTTCCTTTGAATCATCGCTCCATCACTGAAATATCCTCATGGAATCTTTCGCCATGTTCATCACTCACATTACCAAGATTTTCCGCAAAATATCCAAATGAGAGTGAAGCACATGAACTTTTACAGACATTTTACATCCCATATCATGATAATGACTCAGCAGATCATTCACAAATTGCACATACGATCATTGCCCAGGAAGTTATCACAAACTTTCTTGAATGACTCAAGGGCAAGCTTCTCTTTTCTTTTGTGATGTGTGATGAAGGTTTCATCAAGTACAATTTTTCGCATTTTGGGACCTGTGAAGAAACCTTCTTTAATTTTAGCTTGACACACAGAAGGGAACTTTTCTGCAAGATATGCAAATATAGAGGATTCCTTGTCCAAGGCTTTTACAAATTGCTTAAACAAACCAAGTTTAACATGCAAAGGTGGTAAAAAAATTATATTACTTTTCACAAGTGATTTGTGCATAATGTACTTCCTTGCTGAATTTCATTTTGGATCGGCCAATACTTGCGTTTATAATGTTCAGCTCTTGCTCTGGAATTCCATAAGCACAGGAAGCAGCAAAATTAAGTATAGCCAAGCTGAAGGCCAGTAAGCATGACCACAACCTTAAAATCTGCACAAGTATGCCAGGTATGGTCATCATACTGTATGCTTGTTAGAATTGCTTTCAGATTTTCATATGATTCTTTCATGGTTGTGCTATAAGCTATGGGAACAGAAGGCAGAGTGTTACCATTGTGTAGCAGAACACAATGCTGTCCTTGGATGCATCTATGATAAGTCGCCGGTTGGTTTCATCATATGGTATTTCCAGTTGCTCAAAAAGATGAGTGATGACATTACGAAAGCATAAGTCATAATTCATGGTGAATAATGCAAGCAGATCCTCTGTACGTTTTCTGTACAGTGTTATCTTCACACCTTTCTCAAGAAGGTTACGTTCTTGAAGCCTTGATGAGAGAAACTCACTTTTCTCTTTGGTTAAATCGAGATCCCTGCACAAGTCATTTAGAGCCTCTTGAGAAAATGGTATTGGTTTATTCTCACTTTCTGTATCATTGGGCTCCACACACTCACCACTGGAATGTTCATCAGCACTGATGGAATTCTGCATTTTTTGATCTGGAGGTTTGGGCACAGATAAATTTTCTGAGTGCTCTACTGGATGCATTGAAGATTGCAAATTTGGTTAAATAATGTGTTTCTTTTTCTTTGCTGTAGTACAGCATGTAAAGTCATGGTGACAGAAATAGCAACCATTAGAGTAATCATTCTCATATGAACGTTTTTTCCTGCATACCAGGCACTCAATGACTTCACACATGTAAGGCAACACACACGACTTATTCGGGTCTCGTAAGTAACAATGAAAGTACACCTTGTATATTGTCTTGATATGGCGTGTAATACTGTGGTTTCCTTTAGCAAAAGTCAACTCCCCACAAATATATCAGAATCTTTTTGGATCATTTTTGCTCTAACTTGCACTCATTGTTGAAAACAAATAAGATTTGAAAGATAAAAATAACATTAAACACAAGCTTTGAATCATATTGAATCTCTAGACTTGGGTCAAAACCTATTTTACAATGCAGTGGAGAATTTTATTTAATAATAATGATAAAAAGGGTATACAGTGACAATTCTGTAGAAAACCTGCCTAATCCAACAAAAAGAAGGCCAGAAATGGATTTCCCATGTAATTTTGCATATAAAAATGGCCACAGATCTCTTGTACTTCTTTTTAGTGTTGCACGGTGTTATTGAGATTTGAGGAGAGCTGTTTTTCACCAAATTTAAAGATAATATTGCTGTTAATTAAATCACTAGCATGATGATGATATGGTATGGACGACGACGACAATAACGATGATGATGATAATGATGTGGAGGAGGAAGTGAATGAAAATAAATTCTTGAAATTAGTTCTCATTTCGTCTGCCCCTTTTTGTAGCACAGCAACGGAAACAATTGACCACATCATCTCTGGATACTCCATGCCTTTCTCAAATGAATATATTAATCACCATGATAGACTTTGTCACTATTTACATTAAATCATTTACCGTAAGTCTTGACTCCCATATGATAAGAACTAGTCAAACTATTAGAAAATAAAAATACCACTGTTCTTCGGGTCCTTAACATCCAAACTGACCGTGTTATACATGAGAATTGTCTAGACAGAGTGGTAAAAAATCACGTTGAACAGAGCATTATTATTATTTAAAATTTTTCCACAAGGGCAGGTTGGAGGAGGTGGGGATGAGTCGATTATATCGACCACAGAGTTCAGCTGGTACTTGGTACTTATTTTATCGATTACGAAATGGACGAAAAGTAAAGTTAGCCCGACAGAATTTGTACTATGAACGGAGCGTTGAGAGAAACACCGCTTAGCATTTCGTGCAGCGCGCTAACGATTCTGCCAGCTCGCCGCCTTTCATAATAATAATATTAGAACGAGTACTCAGAGGGCGCGAACGTCCGCTAAGTCAACACCACCATCCTCTCAACGATTAGCCAGAGATGATTTTCAAAATGAGAATATCTGAAATAAACTCGACTACTCTCACAAATTAAGTAAAAAGACAGGAAAAATAATCTATAATCCTTGTCCGGTATCAAATCGATCTCAAATTCTAATCAGTTACGCTGCCAAACATCCTTGAAAGTCTCATCTGAATTCAGTCAGCGGTTCTTGAGATATCTTGCCCACAAACACGATTGAAAGCGATACCTCTGCCTTAGCGAAGGCGGAGGTAACAATAGTCCTTTCTATTAAGGCACAAGGCCTGAAATTTGGGGGAAGAGAATAGTCGATTACATCGACACCAGTGTGTAACTGGTACTTAATTCATGGACCCCGAAAGGTTGAAAGGAAAAGTCGACCTCGGCGGAATTTGAACTCATAACATAGCGATGGGCGAAATACCTATATCTTTACTACCCACAAGGGGCTAAACACAGAGAGGACAAACAAGGATAGACAAACGGATTAAGTCAATTGCATCGACCCAAGTGCATAACTGGTACTTTATTTATCGGCCCCGAAATGATGAATTTGAACCCAGAATGTAAAGGCAGACGAAATACCGCGAAGCATTTCGTCCGATGTGCTAACGATTCTGCCAGCTCAGCCTTTCGTAATAATAATAATAATAATAATATAATAATAATAATAATAATAATAATAATAATAATAATAATAAATCCCATATATGTAAGTAGAACGTGTGAAATTATTAGGATGAATGTTCCACTTAAGTTTAGTTTGTGTATAATTATCACTAACATGTATTCACTCATTAATTAAATAATTGTTTGTGGAAAAGATTTTTCCGATCAGACATAACATTAATATTAAATTAATTCTGGTTGGACACATAAATATCAAATATTGGCAATAAAAATCTTAATCGAACATATACGTTAACCCTCCTCCTGTTTCTTCCATTGTTTTAACCATGTAAAATGTGCTGTAAATAATTCCGTTGTTTCGAAATCGTTCATTACGCAAAATTTATTTGCAGTTAATGATTGAAAATTTAAAAATTAGTTTAAATTAAAATTTAATCAGCTTAATTATATTTTAATGATCATCTGACAGATATTTGTTTCAGTGTATTTTGGTTTTCAAATAAAATAAATGTACTAAAATTTACAACTATTTGCATGATATTTAAAAGATATTAATAACAGCTTTAGTAGGAGTAAAGAAGAAGAATTGCTATGATCTTAGCACTTTTGGAAAGAGTATTCCTTTATACTACAGAAATCCTAACCTTTATACACTCTTCTGAAGTCATTGTTCGTCGCCATATAACTAAAGATTTATTGGAATATTTCGTAACGACTCATAGCTAAACGTGATATAGTTTTGTATATAATTAGAAGCATGGAGATCTTCCAGCTAATATATACACATACACGCACACACATGCACATAATGCACTCACATACACACACGTATATGTGTGTGTGTGTGATAAGACGCTTGCCTTCCAACCACATGGTTCCGGTTTCAGGTGTATTCTACTATAGATTCGGGTCGACCCAAATCTTGGAGGCGGGGGGGGGCGGTTAAACAGAATTGAAAGAAGCTCGTCGTATATATATATATATATATATATATATATATATATTATATATATATATATATATATATATTTATATATAATTATAAAGTTGATGTTTATCAGTTTAAAAAAAATCTCTGCATTCTCTATGAGTGGGCATTGTAACCATTTGACATTAACCTAGTTTTCCTAATGCTAAATCTGTTTACCAAATAGTAGTAAAAGGAACCTGTAGTGTGACAACCATTTTCTCTCTACCTCAATTTCTTTATATGGAACTTTGACATCTATTTCACCCCTAATTCTATAAATAGAACATCTTTCTTGTCTCCTTTCAATTGTTCATTCTTCTCAAAACCTTCTAGCAGTTCAAAGCAACTAAATATTCTTCAGTCAGTTGATAAACTCCACTACCTTAAATGTTCTTAAAATTTAAATCCACATCTTTGTCTATACATCTACCTTCTCTATAATGTTATCACTTGATATGAAAATTATGTATTAATGGAAACCCTCTATTAATGGCTGATGAGTGCTCAGCATCTTAAACCTGTTGTAATACTTACAACATTTAATAAAATGATGTAGTGCGAAACGATCGTACCAAATTACCGAAGTTATTCTTGTTGCTTATTTTGATTATAATCACCCCATGGATTTATATGGATAACACCATACAAAATTCTGGTGCATCTAAATTAAGTACCATATTCATTTGAATCAAAATTTTGCTGAACTTATATATATATATATATATTTATATATATATATATATAGTTCAAAGTAAGATATTCATGTATATTGTTTTGTTCGATTTTCATGTTCCTATTTATATAATTAATAAATAATATGAAATTGTAATACCTGTAAGTTGATGATCGAAATGAATTTGTTCCTCCATTTTCTTATTTGTATTATATATATATATATATATATAAGGTTAATCCAAAAGGGAAAACAGAAAAAACAACAACACGTGGAACAATTACAGTATTATTATTATTAGGCGCTCAGGAAAATGGAAGAAGGAGGGTATGACGTTTCGAGCGGAGCTCTTCGTCGGAAACATAAGAGAAAGAAAGAAAGATCCCGAGACGGGAGGACAGAGGAAAAAAAATTGCAGGTCTTCTTCACGAGGTCACATACTATATATGTATATATACATATATACATATATATGTGTGTGTGTATCTGCGTAAGTATCGTTTGAATATGGTGTTTGCTACCCACATCACCGCTTGGCAAACGGTAGTGGTCTGATTATGTCCCTATAACTTCAGTGGTCCGGCAAAAAGACCGATAGAATAAGTGCTAGGCTCAAAAGAATAAGTGCGAAGAGCGATTTGTTCCGCTTAAATCAATAAAGGCAATGCTCCAGCATGGCGACTGTCAAATGGTTAAAACAAGTAAAACAATAAAACAATACAAACATATATACATACATATATATATATATATATATATATATATATATATTATATATATGTATGTATATATAGGTAGGTGTGTATGTATGTATATATACAGAGAGCTAGATAGATAGAGAGAGAGAGAGAGAGAGAGAAAGAGAGAGAGATAGCCTGATGCATTCAGATATACATGAATAAGAATCTATACACATATGCATATTCAGATATACCCAAACCCATACATATGCCTGCATTTTTGGGTGAAGTACATTTACGAGTATTATGATGGAGTACCATGCTCCTAGAAATAGATGTTAGACGTATAGCATCTCTTCAATCTTCTCTCTTCTACTCTCTTGTGTAATCTTGATCTATTAATACATGAAGATCTGTATATTTATACTTAAATTTTATCGCGTGAAAATCTTCAGTCTTCCTGTTTGCACGCATACATATATATGTATGTATATATATATATATATATATATATATATATATATATATATATATATTTATATATATATATATATATAATATATATATATATATATATATATATACTATATATATATATATATATATATATATATATAATATATTATATATATATATGTATATATAGTCAATAATAAAAGGGTAAGATTAATTAATTATTAATTAATAATTTTACCAAGTAGTGTTAGTATGTAAAAATACCATTTACGGTATATTTAAAACATTACGTTATATAATTAGGGTTCAGTAAAAAAATTACTTTACCCTACACCGAACTTTTAGAAATAGCAGCCAAAAAATTTAGCTATTTCCTCCACTATAAGAAAAGTCTCCCAGAGAATGTATACTCAAATATACCTACGTGAATTATTTTTTAGTATACATTGTCTGGAAGACTTTTCTTATAGTAGAGGAAATAGCTAAATTTTTTGGCTGCCATTTCTAAAAGTTCGGTGTGTGGTAAAGTAATTTTTTTTACTGAACCCTAATAATATAATGTATGTGTATATATATTGGCCTGCTCGCCTTGCCAGCGGGGTTGCGTCATTTGAAGGCTAAATTAATGTGAAGCGCATTGTGACCAGCGATGTGTAGCAACATCTGATAGCATGGTCAGTCACGGTGATATATATATATATATATATGTGTGTGTATATATATATATTCTATATATAAAACTGAAATGCGTTTTTACCGCTTGGATCGCTTTCAATGCCACTACATCCCGTCCGATTCGCTCCAAAATTTACAGGGACATGTAGAATGAGGTGACGATGCCCGTGGGCTACCTTAGAGATCCCTATCTTAAAAGGTGTGGTTGCTAGGGGCTATCTTCTTCACTCACGCTATTTCCTCCATTCCCCCCTAACTCCCCTTCAGTTATATCTTTGACAATGTCCACTCCCGTTATTTAACGTATCTGTCTTCCTCAACTGACTCTCGCTATTTCTTCTCTTCCCAGAACGTTTTCACTCACTCTATCTCTTAGCTTCCCATAACTTTAACTTATGTATCTGTCCGCATTCATACAGAGAAACAAATATTCCATCGCCATCGCCATCGCATTCTATTGTCTACCTGTCAACGCGCCGATCGACCGACGCTCACGTATGAGAGAGACTCCAACACACACACACACACACACACACACACACACACACACACACACATATATATATTTATATATATATATAATGTGTGCATTATGTGGTCCAATTTTATATTTTATGTATTTTCTATATTATATTTTTATTTTTATGTTTTTGTTTTTTGTTTTTTTACTGTTTAATTTATACGTATATATATAATTTGTATATATAATGCGTGCACACACACACACACCTATATATATATATATATATATATATATATATAATGTGTGCATTATGTGGTCGGTCGGTTCAGCTGAAAATATGCACACCTATGTTAAAAGTGCTGGCAAGTTTGCATGACAACTATTTTGTTCCTCAAATTAAAGGCGTGACCCCTACGACAAAATTCCTCATCTTATAAAATGTGGCCCCAGTAGACCCGAATATCGACCAAATACAAACAGAACACACCAACGAGCGTTTATATATATGTGTGTGTGTGTGTGTTCTATATATAAATATGTATATATAATGCATATATACAAAGTGTATATATCTGTATTTATGTATATTAAACTTTTTAATACTTTTTGATTGTTACGTAAAGGGAACTGGTTGCTTCTTTACACTTTTTGGGTGCAACTTGGGTGCGAGACAGATAATTTTCTCTGTTAATTACGTGACCAACAGGGGTCTAACAGGGGGAAATTATGCCTAAACATGAGCGCAGCGCATGTGAACATCCGACGTACTTTGAGTCGGGAGAAGAATTGAGCTGACGCAGACGTGTTGCAAAACAAGGGAGTACACGTGCAGAACAGAGGTGCATGAGTGCAATAGGGCTTGCTAGGCCGAAATACAGTGTACAGTATTGAATATGCCAGTGATTAATGCAGTAAGGCTGAGGCTGCCAGCCAGTGCTTGAGCTATTATATGCCTCGGTCGTGCAGGAACAAAAGTGTGGCATGCTGGCGCGTTTTAAGGGACAAACAACTTTCTCTATGTATGCGTGACCGACCTAGGGTCTTACAGAGATGAGTTGTGTTTACAAGGGCACATTGAGCATGGAAAACAAACGAGAAAGGCTTGTGTGGCGTATGAATGTGACAGAGATAGCATTTGTGTGTGTATTAACTATGTGTGTTCGTGTGTGCGACAGAAGTACAAACAAGGTGTATGCGGGCAAAACTAAATACAGCGCATAGGAAAAGTCTCTCAGGGTATTTCAGACAAGATGGAGTTAATTTACCAGTTCGTAGTAAAGTACATAATAGCAGTTCGTTCTCTAACAGGATGTTCGGATCACAAGTGCAGATGCCGGTTGAACACATGTCGTGTAGCGGTTGTGGCTTCAATGCTGTGCCAGGTTACATTGGTATAGAATGTCTCGCAGGTAGTGCTGTGCTGTTAACCTCGGTGAAAATCATAACAGCGTGAAAGCTAAACTTGAATGAGTGCTATGTACATATTAGTGTTGCTGGAGATGAAGGCGATGGAGATGGAGACGACGTGAAGTTGAAGGACGACGATGGTGATGGCGACGGCAGAGAAAGGCGACGGCAGAGAAAGGCGACGGCAGAGATGAAGGCGTCGGTGGCGTTGCTGGTGTATGTTAGCGTCGTCATTGGCTGGAGCAGGAACATGACTGGCTGGTCTGGTCGTCTGTCGCTGGAACTGGAACATGGTTGAGTAAGCTCTGTGTGGATGAAGACTGCGGCGGATTGATTGGTTCAGACTAGGTAGAAACTAGATTTTAGCTAAGTGTTCTATGGTCTATGACCAGAACTCGGGAAACTTGGTTGAGTGTTCTATGGTCTATGACCAGAACTCGGGAAACTTGCTTGATTGTTCTATGGTCTATGACCAGAACTCGGGAAACTTGGTTGAGTGTTCTATGGTCTGTGACCAGAACTCGGGAAACTTGCTTTACTGTTCTATGGTCTATGACCAGAACTCGGGAAACTTGGTTGAGTGTTCTATGGTCTATGACCAGAACACGGGAAAATTGGTTGAGTCCTCATCTTATAAAATGTAGCCCCAGTAGACCCAAATGAAATCGGATTATATTAACCAAAATGTGAAAAGGGGTAAAATGGGGCTGGAAGGGGATTAAAATTTAAAGGAACGGGTGTTTAGCAATTCTCTGTTACATCAAGCTAAAAAAAATTGCGCCAGCCTTTTAATCGTCAATGTGTTGCCGTCCATGATGAAGAAGTTTTGAATGCTTGCCATGGTGAGTCTACTGTCGTGAGACAGAATCAATTCAAAACTTGGTGTTTAGGGATTTTCTTTTACATCAAGTTCAAAATATTACGCCAGCCGTTAA
>NC_043015.1:21476078-21500785 GCF_006345805.1 Octopus sinensis
GTTAGGTAGGCTGCTGTATAAAATGTGTTAATAAATATGATATTCGTTGCGTTGATGCACTTCCAAAACAAATGTTATTTTCGGTAGTTTCGCGTGATAAATGTTACCCATATTCAACACTAATACAGTCATGTATATACACAAGTACACACGCATAGATACATACCTACGGGTCTCTCCCTCCTCTTTCTCCATGCCTCTCCTTTCTCTCTCCCTCTTCCTTCTCTCTCTCCTATCTCACTCTGTATGCCTGTTTATATTATATATATATATAGAATATGTATATAATGATATACCATATATATATTTATATATATATATGGTATTTAATTATGTAGGCGTATAGGTACACATATACACCTTTGTATCTATGTCTATCAACTTATATACTTAACTATCTTTATTATATATATATGTGTGTATGTATACACACACATACACACACACACTTATATATCGTATATATCCAAATATGCATACTTCTTTGTATGTAACCATGTATCTAGCTATGTCTATATCTATCTATCTATCTATCTATCTATCTATCTATCTATCTATCTATCTATCTATCTATCTATCTACCTATCTATCTATCTATCTATCTATCTATCTATCTATCTATCTATCTTATTGTTTATGTCTGTCTCTCTATATATATATGTATCTACCTATCTATCTATCTGTCTGTCTGTCTGTCTGTCTATCTATCTATCTATCTATCTATCTATCTATCTATCTGTCTGTCGTTCCATATTAGTTATGTACATACACACACATATTCACTGAATGCTGAGTCAATGCGAAGCGCCACCTGCCGTTTCGCACTCTGGATAATCAAGCGGCCAATAACTACGTTATGATAGACGTCCTTTTATATTCACTCAGACGTTTGATGTATGAGTATTTATGGAAAACCTTCTAGCGTTATGTAAATGATAGTTTCCTGTTAGCAATCTGAAATACCGAATAAAATCTTCATCACATCCCAATTTAGATTAATATTAGCCCAAACTACACCATTTTATTGAATAATTCTTCCCAATTGTTTTCAATCAAAGCAATATAATGTTAAATAACATGAAAAAATGTTTGTATGCGTTTTACGTTTTAAATAGAGTGTGTGTCTAATGTAGTTATAGTTGTCTAAATCCTTGTCTGAAATTAGACTTACGTATTTTGATAAGGGAAAGTACTTTTCGGATATTATGATATTAGATACAATCAGGCTGAAAAAGTGAAGAAAAATAGACACAAATTGCCACATGACACGTGAAAGACATGAAATAATAGTTCAGATCGGCAAGAGAGGGCCCTTAAATCATGTACAATTCGTTTCCCATGGCGTATATGGGACAGCGTATTCCTCAATGAATTACAACTGAAATGTCGATATGGTCGTGTCTGGAATTGTTACTATGCTACGTGAAACAAACTTTCAATCGTAACGCAGGACCAATGGTAATCTAGCGTTCGCCAACGGCAAAATTAACGGAGTTTGATTCAGATATGGATGTGCGGTTAAGAAACTGAAGTTTTAGCACAAAGCAAAGAATTCTCTAGGTGTGAAGTAAGTCGATTACATCAATCGGAGTGCTAAGCTGGGATTTATTCTATCGAAGACAAAGTCGAGCCCACCGAAATTTGAATTCAGAACGTTAAGACAGACGAAATGCCGCTAAGCACTTTGTCAAACATTCTAACGATTCTACCAGATCGCCGCACACACACAGCAAACACACACACACAATCACACATACACACACACACGCACGCACACGCACAGACGTACACACACATGATTATAGATATGCGTATGCGTGTGTGTGCGGGTTATGTCACAATAACATAGAAGTTCTGCAAGGAAACCAATAGAATTATTGACAACTAGGAGTACCGGGTTTAATTTTTGTGAGTAATCTCTCTTAGGCGGTGCTCCAGCTCGGCTACATTCCAATAACTGAAACATGAAGAAGGTAAAATACATAGGAAAGTATATGATTACGTAGAAAACTTAAAATTAAGTAATTAAAATTTAATTCAGTTTTAGAAAAGACATATCCATTACGCTAAGGAATATTTCTGTTAACTTTACAATTCAGCTTTCATGCAGCTGGCGTGCCTGGGTAGTTCTTCCCATCAGTCATCATAATGAAATATATGTGTGTGTGACATAAAATGCAATGTAGCTCTGAAGCAATTTGAGACATGGAAGAAATATTTCCATTTAGTCAAACAACAAACTATTAGAGAGGCAATGTTTTGTTGGTAACGTTTAACATGATTAGGAAGTAACAACAAGCAAAGGTGAATTTCATCAGAAGAATCGCTTTATATATTGGTATATTACAGATCACATCACGAATAGTAAATTACAAAGTATTGAGATACCGCAGGAGATTCTTTATGGGAAACACACATACGCACACGACCATTCATACAGATATGCATATAGACTCAAACCGACGTGTATGTGTGTGTGTGTGTGTGTGTGTGTGTGTGTGTGTGTGTGTGTGTGTGTATGTATGTATATATATAGATAAAGAGTGTGAGAGAAAATACATTAGTATATATATATGTGTTTGTGAATATGTGTTGTTAGTGTGTATAAATGTGTATATAAATTTGTTTATAAAAATGTATATATAAGCATGTCCATATACATGTATGCATGTATGTATATGTATGTATATGTGTGTGTATGTATGTGGATACAAATGTATGTGTGTGTGTTGGTGTGTATTAGACAGAGAAAGCAAACGAGAGACCCGCAGAGAGTCAAACAGAACGAATGAGATTGATACAAAGATATATAGGAAGTCGACAGAGAATAGAAATAGAGAGAAGGAGAAAACGAAGGTCTAGAATGGTGCTAAGGGTGGAGGGGTGGGGAGCTGCGAAAACACCCATTGATCACAAAATCGAATCAACAAAATATATTGCATCCATTTGTATAAGGCTCGGCATTATTGTTAGCAAAATTTAGAATTAGGCGATATTAAAAGACATCGGCACACCATAATGCGTTTGATGTCGAGCTTCTCCAATATTAATCTAAATAGGAATATTCTATGTTCTTCGGAAATATTTATGTGGGAACGAACTAGTGTTTACTGGAATGGTGTGGTCATATAGATTGTTTCTTCCTCGAACAATCCTATTGCGTTTCAACAGGGTTATTGAGATATAAATTGTCCATTTTACTTGACGAACTGTGTCGGCCATATGAAAACTCACACACTCGTACAGGCGCTGCCATTATGACACATATGCATACATACATATGTATATATATTCATACATACATATATATATATATATGTGTGTGTGTGTGTGTGTGTGCGTGTGTGTGTGTGTGTGTGTATGTGTGCGTATGTGTGTGTGTGCGTCTGTGTCTTTGTATACGCGCACTTATATTATAAATGCGTAATGTGAGTGTATATATATATATATATATATATATATATATATATATATATATTATATATGTGTGTGTGTATTTATGTATGTGTGTATATATAAATGCGTATGTATTCTCTGCTTCTGTTGCGTGTCCCTCAATCTTTGCACTGTGCCAATGCTGGGGCACCAACTAGTAGTTTTTAGAGAATTTAGATAATCAAATTGAAATAGTATTGGTAAGTTGGTAAGAATGGTAACTATTCCGTCGCTTTTTTGTACATATATACATATCTACCAATCAAGGTAAGTACGTATGTAAGTATGTATGTATATATGTATGTATGTAAATATGTATGTATGTATGTATGTATGTATGTATGTATGTATGTATGTATGTATGTATGTATGTATGCATGTATGTATCTGTCTATCTATACCCACACAGAAACTCACCGACCCCTATGCACACATCCGCATATACACACATATATATATATTAAAGAGCAAGTGAAAAATCAAGTACCAAAGAGAAAAACGAAACGAGCGGGGTGGATGCAATGAGGCAATGGATGTGGGTAGAGAATAGAGAAGCCGATATATTAGTTATTCGTCTCTTTTCAAAATGAATGTATTTGATGTCATGAATAAATATATCGTTAATACGTATATCATGAAATGTAGAGAGTGTCACGAATAACAATTTGCCCACGCGCGCACACACGCATATGTATCAATATATTTTTATGAATATATAACAAGAAAGAGAGGGAGGGGAAAGAGAGGGAGGGGAAAGAGAGGGAGGGGAAAGAGAGGGAGAGAGGGGTAGAGAAAAACAGGCATAGGTGGACAGTTGAACAGACAATATGCAATTAGCTATGTTTGTATAAGTATATTATGCAAAAAAAAAATGTATTAAAATTATTTCATATTTATGTCTTGTAATGTGAAAATTTTCATGACTTCGCTGCAATCTATTCACTATCAACTTAAGAATTATTTGAAAATGCCTACAATGAATCCGGCGTCCATCTGGATAGCTATTGCGACATTTTTCACAATGTGATTGCTTTATTTACAATTCATATGTCTCAGACTTAATTCTTTGTTGGAGAAATAGACATCCGGAGCACAATCACGTGCACACATACCTGTGAATTAATATCCGCAGATGTTTATGATTATCTATACTCATATATGACAAGCGAGAAATGGCGCAATCGTTAGAGTCGGACAAATATGTGGTAATCATTATGAATCTTTACATTCTGAGTTCCATACTTGCTGAGGTCAGCTTTGGTTTCATTATGTTGGGGTCAGTAGAATTCAGTATCATTCATTAGACTGTGGCCATGCTGGAGTATCGCCCGCCTTGAACGGTTTTGAGTCGACTGAATCGATCCTAGTATATATATATTTTTAAAGCTCGGTACTTATTCTATCGGTCTCCTTTCCGAAGATCATCGGAAGGTAAACACACCAACACCAGTTTTCTACCGGTGCCAGAGGACAAATACAGACATAGAAACAGGAACAAATGAATGGAGATTTTGCTTTTATGCTTTACTTGATTCAGTCATTTGATTGCGGACATACTGGGCATCGCCTTGAAGGAGTTTAATCAAATTGATCAACCCCTGGACTTATTACCTTAAAGCCTAGTACTTATTCTATCGGTTGCGTTTGCGGAAGTGCTAATTTACGGAGAGGTAAACACAACATCGGTTGTCAAGCGATGGTGGGAGAAACACACACACACACACAGCTGCGCGCGCGCACACACACATCTACCAAATCCACTCATAAGGCTCTGGTGGGCGTGTGGCTACATAAGAAGAAATTTGCCCAAGTGCCCACGCAGTAAGACTGAACCCAGAACCATGTGGTTGGGAAGCAAGTTTAATACCACACAGCCACGCCTGCGCCTCTATATTCAACTTTCAATTTCTCTAAGACACTGCCACGTATTGCGTTCAGTACTTTACGAAACAAGTGTGAATTTCAAGGAATTCGGAAATAATCAACTATCAGAATATATTTTAAGTGTTGCCATCATCACAAACATAGTCTTGTGTTTGTACCAAAAATCAATATTCCTCGGAACTTTCATCTCTTGTCAACAATTGATATTACGATGATTCTTCCATTTATTTCTGCTCGTTAGCGCTGCCATATTATAACGACGCATTCATTATACTTCCCATAATATTCATTTTCATTAGCCATGATTGATGTAATATTGTGTGAAAACCTATATTTTTTCATAAATACCCGTTCCATTTCCGCCAAAGTTTCACTTCATATTCATTAATTTAAAACTTATGCTATCCACTTCTGTTTTCAGTGTGTTTTTCCAACAATATTCAATTAATTAATTAATGAAAATTAAGTATTTCGGAACACACATGCAAATATGTACAAAATACTCCGTGTAAACACAAAACATTACTGTCGTTTATTGACTCACAGCGTATCAATACTCGTTTGAGAAGAGAGCATTTTTTTCTGTCTAAGAAAGAGAGGTTTTCGCGTAATACATTCAAAACACAAGTCCAGTCTTATATTCTTTCGCAACATGTTTTCATATTGATTTGCCAAGAAAGAAAACGGAAACTTATTTCCAGCATATTTTCTTCAAGCTTCCCGACACGGTTCATATTGGTTGCTGTTCACTATGTATCCAGCAACACAGGTCTTCTTTGTCGTAACACTCCCTTTATTTTTAGTTTAAGTGTACAATATGTATAAATATTAAACTATTTCTGGATAATTTCTTTTCCCCCCTCTATTGTGGTAAAAGTTTGGTATATACTCAAAAGTATTCATAAATTTCTATCCCTTTGTTATAATATTCTTCTTAACAATCATCTGAATAACCTTAAACTTTAACTGTATACAATATAGCAACATTGTTTACAATATCTATATGATGAGAATTCCCCTGTTTCATTATCAAGGGTCGGCTAGTGGGTGACTCCCTTAATTGTCAGCTAACATCTTGTTTTAAGTTTTCCTTTCCCAAATCTCATTATATTGCTTCTAATAAATCTTCATTTTTATGACTATACCAAATATGATTTCTGTCTGCTCCCTCAGCCCTAACAGATACTGCCCCTTTGTTCTTTCAGCCTTAGATAAACAAGGATTTGATAAATCTATAAATTCTATAAAGTCTATAAATTAAAACTGACACCATAAAAACAAAAACTCAGTGACAGGCTGAGTCTGTAACAATCTATATTTTGTTGATACTTTTGTAGCATGTTCTTTGTCTATATCCTTAACTTCTTGGAGATTTTAGGTATAATTATACTAATGTATTCCATCTGTTTTAATTCAATTAAATTCTATGTGTTTATGCAGCTGAGAATTGCTCTGCATTTTAAATTGAAGTAATGATTGCATTGCTCAATTAAATAGAGTTCCATGAAACGTTCGTACTGCATTACCTCTGGATATACTTGTTGTTTATTTTGATCATGTATATATATATATATATATATATATATATATATATATATATATATATATATATATATATAATATATATATATATGGGACTGAGGATATCTTCAAAATCACTCTCAATACACTTCGTATTAAACAATAATAAAATTTTCAATACAAAATGTATTGACAAATCCATCGACCAAATGCAAAATTCCTCTTACTGCAACGTAAAAAAATGAACATTCAAATTGCAACCACTTGGGTCTGCTTCCAATGCGCCTGCACAGCATGTTGGGCTTGTGTCTCTCACTATATTCCCGGGCCGACCAATACCTTGTGACCGAATTTGGTTATGGGAAACTGTGTAGAAACCTGTGACCTTGATATAATTAAGGCGGCTTCGGTTTGATGTGTATGCAGCTACCCAAATTTCACTAATCAATACATCAGATGATCCGCTAGCTAGGAAGCATGTGGAGCTAGGATTTCCCCTGTTCCACTCCCTCCAATTGGATTTTTATTCGCATTCATTGCAGATCTTGTTGCTAAACAATGAGTTATACATAATATTTTCAGCTTATTGAAGCCAATAAATTATCATTGTTCTGAAACACTGTTCTTTCAACATACCACGGAGTGCTGGAAGCTTACAAACTTCCTACGCTTAGATCCTGGGATCTTACTATTATATATCAATACACACACGCACTCGCGCGCGCACACACAAACACATATATTATATATATACATATGTATTTATATATGTATATATATATATTTGACGAACTGGTCGGTCAAGGTGATATCAAGGTGATATATATATATACATACATGTATATATATATATATATATATATATATATATATATCTATATATATATATATGTATATATGTACGTATGTATGTATATATAGCATGTATGTGTCTCATTATGGATATATATATATATATATGCGTTTTTGTTTTTGCATCTATTATGTCTGTGTCTAAATGTGCTTCCATATTCTAATCTCAAATGAGTGTGTGTTCGTCGGTGTTCGCGTGCGATTATATAACTGTCTGTGTGAGCTGATTGATATGTGTACACTTCTAAGATGGCTTTATCTAGTTGTCCTCGCATGGAACATAATATCACAACACTGAAGGTTTCCATTAAAAGCGGCTGTCAAATTAACGCTCAGGGATATGACTTTAAATGCTCTCAGATTGAGTTTTATCTGTTAATATGCATAATAACCGTTCGTTCTTGGAATATTATAGAACATATAGCTAAGTAGTGTAGACTAGAATACACATATATTTTTGTATACTCATATGCACACAGACACAAGAACAGATACACATGCACACATATATCTACAGATACATAGAAAGAGAGAGAAAGAAGCTTAGACACACATATATGCCTATATACATAAGTAGGAATGGATGTTTATATGTATGCATCTACCTCGTTGCGTACATACATTTAGAGACAGATATACTGATATTAAGAGATCGATATATGAGGGTACGTCGTATAATTAGTAACGTTTGTATATTTAGTAACGAAAGAAATTTTTTTACTGATAGTGAATTTGCTGGTGTGTGCGGCTGGATATATATATACACAGGGTTGGCTAAAATTCACCTGACACTAAATCGAAACCAATTTAATTTCAAGATTAAAACAAAAAATTATTTTATCTGAGATTTCGCTAATAAGTAGCATATATTGAAAAAAATCCTGCTGAATTTAACTCACAGCATTCAATTATTAAACATACATAATTAGAATGAATAATTTAAATTGAGTATGTCGGGTGACTTTTGGTCAAACCTGTATATATATATATACCAACAATGGGGATGTAAATTGCAATAAAAAGCATCAGGTACGGCCAATTGTAATAGTAGTAATACTTATAATATAGCTAACGCGAAAACAACGTCAGAACTGCCATATATGTAAATAAATATGATAAATGCTGATGCAGAGAGAAATGAAAATGCCCATTGATGAATCCCTGTATGAGTACAAATCTTGTATATAAATGCACTGTTCACACAAGGGGAGGGCCGTATGTTTACACAGGGTAGACGGCTGATTCATTTAAGAATCCCTATCGCAACCATGTCTCCAGTTTTAAGAAATTCAATAAGACACATTCAACATTTTTGACCGATTTTGTATGGCGACTGAAGGAGGATAAAATAACATAACTTGGTTCACGCGAAACTATACAATATCATTTCCAGAAGATGCCGACTCTGCTCCGGAGAATCCCTGCATACTCTGAGGACCAATGACAAGATTGTTAATAGAATTTCTGAAAGACTCTCAAGATATCTATACGCATATAATCGTACTTTCGCACAAGGCAGTTGGAATGAATTAGAGTAACTGTAGACATAATTTACTTTAAGGTATGGATTAATTAAGATTAGTTTAAACCTCGCCATTTTTATAAACAAGTAGCTATATAACCCGCTTTGTAATCGTGAGTGCACCTAACCACTCATGTACGCATGCTTACATTTTCGTGGATGCTTGTGTGTGCGAGTGTACGCGCACCATGCAATTTGCGCGTGGACGTTTATACATCCATATTTGTTCATGGTTAATTTTAATACTTTTCTGTATTGCGTGTTCGTTTCTTTTTTGCATCCGTGATTTTATTTTTGATCTCCTATATAAATGAAGGACATTTCCTTCGTTTTGATGCTTTTCTTTCTATGAAATAAGAAGATACATTGCGAGACTGTTATTTTAATGAGTTGTAACCTATTCATCACCCGAATAGACACATCTGCAACACCGGATGCTGCTAAACCAGCTGTTAGGTGTCTCACCCGTGAGGGATCGATGATAAAAGGGTCGAAACAATTGTTGTGATTAATTATAAATTCTCGTATATCCCTTCCGTCTTTCTTGGACAATGCCGTAAGGAAGGGAGTTTCATTTTGCAATCCTTGCTTGCATTTCTTGCGGAACTCTTGAGATGAAGAGATCTAGTTTTGTTTGAAGATACCTTCATCAAACCCCATATATGTCGATGAGGCTTTTTGTGAAGATATCGAAGGACTGTGGGGCATTGAAACTCAAGCTGCTGCAGTATCTGGTCATGTTCCTTGATGGTAATATTAGACTTTGTGGTAGCGCTTTTTGCCGTGTGTCCAACTTCCAGAGCCAAAGTTTGATACAGTTCTTTCCAGATGGGTCCAGAGTCACATACTGCATATTTATCCTGCCCTCGTTCAAGGCAGTAGAGTTTTAACTCGTGTCCAGTAGCTCATCTTCGCACCGAGGCAATCATCTTTACGTTGCTTCGCTGGATTGTTCCGAGCTCTGCAGTTACTTTTAACCGTGTTGTTGTCTGTAGTTGGGTGCAGTATCCCCAAACGGCTGCGGACATATGTCATCTAGAGAATCATCATGGTTTCTCCTTTCTTCCCTCATTCTGAATGTTCTAAGGATCCATATATATATATATATATATATATATATATATATATATTATATATATATATATCATATATATATATTATATATAGATATATATATGTATTATATATATATATATGTTATATATATATATATATATATAATTATATATATATATACTATATATAATATATATATATATATATATATATATATATATATACATATACATATACAATACATATACATGATGCCTGCCCCTCGTTATGGAGTATGGCCATTGCATGAAGCGTAACTGTTATTGGTGCTGTGATCGAATGTGACTTTTATTTGCCTTTTAAGGTTACAGCCAACCATTCAGTTGTGACTCACAGCACCATCAACAATCATGAACAATGTTGTTATCGTGCAATGCCTGTGCAAGCAGTGAGGAAAGGTGTGCTCTGAGTCAATCCCACTCACTAAGCAACAGTAGCCATAATCCGAAAAGAAGAACAAGTCAAGACCATTGGTAACCACTGAGCCGCGGGTTTTATACATATACATACCTTCATACATACCGACATACATACATACATACATACATACATACATACATACATAAATACATACATACATATATATATATAATAGATATATATATAATATATATATATATATATATATATATATATATAGTTTCAATGACTGAAACCGGTTGTTTTTGATAAAATTATTTTAGCATTTTCTATCTTGACTTTTTCCATATACATATATATATATAATATATATATATATATATATATATATATATATAATATATATATATATATATATATATGTATGTATGTATGTATGTATCTTTGTATGTATGTATAAACATGTGTATATATCTAAATGTTCATTTATGCGCGACTGCGTGTGTGCATGCGCATTATATTTAACCGTAAATGACAAGCAAAACACTGCTTGTTTCGAAAAGAAGAAAAAAAACGGGAACGACGTTCTATACGATACATATACATAAAAAAGCGCAACTCAAGATTAATGCATTACGGAATTTATATATATCGTAATATTGTAGTGGTAAATTGTTACTGCAAAAGAATTTGACTACAGTACGAGATGTGGTGGTGGCGATGTTCTTTGTATGTATGTATATATATATATAATATATATATATATATATATATATAAGTAAATAAATGGAGTTGAACGCAGATACTACTGCGTCCAACTCCATTCATTTACTTATACTACACAAATTACTGCACATTAACCCGAAGTTTCTACCTTTGAATAGGTCGCTACATCCTTGTTACTTGCGTGAATTTTGCTACCCTGGTAACTATTTATTGAATTTTCCATGTTAACGGTAAACAAAAGATAATTCATTTAATGTGGTTTTAGACTCAAGTTTTGACTGCTATTTCCAGCTTGGCGGTATCTCTTAGATAGCCTAAATATAATAATTATTACCTTTGAAAAGTCTTTATTCCCATGCTGTCCACATGATTAGATCGTTATTTAAGTATCGATCTTATCCTTCCTTATTTATATTTCCTTATTTATATTTCTAAGCAAATCCTAACTTTTTGCTGTTTTCATACATAAAATCTCTGTACGACTTCAAGCATTCTATGCATACTCACGTTTACACACGTACATACATACAATTACCAACACACACACACACACATATATATATATATATATATATATACATGTAAAGAAAACGTATATGTATATATCAATACAAAACTATATGTCTATGTATGTATGTATGTATGTAAGTATGTATGTATGTATGTATGTATGTATGTATGTATGTATGTATGTATGTGTGTATCTGTCTATCTATCTGTCTCTCTAACTATCTGTCTATCTTTCTATCTAGCTAGCTACCTATCTATCTCTAGCTATCTATTTTTCTATCTACCTATGCATCCATAGTTTCATCCATAATCACGTGTATTTTCATTCTTTATACAGCATACAGATACGACGGAAATGTGTGGCAACTAATCAATGTAAATTCCTACCTACTTTAATTTACACACACACACACAACACACACACACACACACACACACAAGTATACACACATCTGTGCGTACTTTAATTTGTGACAATAAACATTGTTTGAGTGGCTTCCTATCTTCATGGCATCACTGTATTTGCTACGTCGAAGTATTCGGCTATTTTAAGCTACATCAACTTTATTAAGAGATCAACGATAAATACTTGTCTTCGTACCAAATCAACTGGCAGAACAGATATCTCCTCTTGTGTGTAGAAACAATACATCTGACAATAGTCCTACCATACATCACCTACTTTACTCTTAAATAGCGAAGCTGTTAATTAAATGGTCACAATTTCAGCTTGGTGAACGTTATATAGAAGAAAAGAATCCGTATATTCAAATGAGTATATTATTATTAACTCTATTCAAGTAAGAAGGAGGGCGAAGACGCGCGTAATGACGCGTATTACGCTGGTGGCCGTGGTTGAGTTGCGGTGCGATCACCTCTGTTGCGGCGGTTGCCTAATGTGACGTTTTGTTTTAAGCGTATAAGATAATTGATGCGAGAATAGCTTGCCCTTCTTCGAATTAATGCTGACGCAATATTTGTATATACCAAGTCATACATAAGTACGCTTTGCAACCTTGTGCTTTCCAAATCACCAAATCGGTGCTACTGCACTGCATCTTCGACAACTCAGACGACTCACTTCTGTTACAGCCTCGAACCTGGTATGCATATATATATATATATATATATTATATATATATATATATATATATTCTTCTTTTATTCTTCTTTTACTTATTTCAGTCATTTGACTGCGTCCATGCTAGCACACCGCCTTAATGGAAGACCGCCTTAATATATACGTGTGTATATATATATATTAGTATTTGATTTATAATTGTGTACATATATGTATACATTATAATTTTGATATCAGTGGATATCAAACTGGGGTCCGCGAAGCGACGCTGAAGTGTTGTGAAAACGGTTGGTTTGAGACAGTTAAGTTTCAAATTTCAAGGCTTGCAATTTTTTGTATATTATCATCCATTTTTGTCGTTGACCTCAAAAACTCAAGCCGACCCTACACATTCATCTACTAATCACACTTGTTGTACAACAAATGTGACTGGCCGATGGAAAATATCCGAATATAACGGGTGATCGTGCTTGTGCTGTCGGTATTCTTCCATTGCATTCCACATG
Source organism: Octopus sinensis (assembly GCF_006345805.1). Lineage (NCBI taxonomy): Eukaryota > Metazoa > Mollusca > Cephalopoda > Octopoda > Octopodidae > Octopus > Octopus sinensis. Next base: position 21,489,571 of record NC_043015.1, read on the forward strand.
TTTGCGTGTCTCTCATCGTCGTTATCCTCACTGATGCATGTTCCCACTTGACCTTGTCCATTGCGAGACACCTCATCCCGCACGGTGGCTGGGTGGTATAAGGCGTGATTGCTTTTCATGGGAATATGTTCCGACAGAACTGTCTTCTCAACGGTTATCAATTCATGGAGTTTTATCTACGGACAGACTAACGCTCACATGCACTTTGGATTTCTTCCACAATTAACAGTGAGAGATAAGGTTTATTTTTAATTAGTGCGCCCAAAGCGTATATGCATACCCATAATATGATAATTTCGAAATAAATATACAATGTTGTTATATTAATTTGGTTTACTGAATTTTATCTTTATTCATTATACTTTCAAAAAAGAAAATGAGATATGACGAATCTTATTTGAAATTCGGTTTTACTGTGATAAAATCTGGCGGATAAAGAAAACACTGTTCCGAGGTTCTGGCGTCTACTAAACTAAACCCAACAAGTTAAAGAGGCACTTCGAAATGAAGCATCCCATTTCAATATAGATATCGACTTCTTCAGACAGATTGACGAAGTTCAGACTTGATGACAGAGGAATGCATTAATTATTACCTCTTTGCAGGTATTAATTTCTGTCATATAGGCTAGTATTTACAATGTATGTTTGTTGCAGAAAGTTTATTATTATTATTATTATTATTATTATTATTATTATTATTATTATTATTATTATTATTATTATTATTATTATTATTATTATTATTCTATGTTTGATTTTTGCTATACATTTGTACAAGTTGGCTCCAAGTCTCACCCAGAGACCTCAAGAAACAACAAGTCGGAAGTTCATGTTGGTGTTATGCCTGGTGTGCCTTATATTTGGTTTTGTACTTAACGTTGTACTACTGAATTCTAAATAACCATAAGAAAATCATGTTTGTTTTAAAACTTGAGATTACATAGAAAGTATTTTGCGTAAGTTATGAGCAGTTCCCATGAGCACTATCTTTTGAATTTCTGCCATTTTGGGGTTTCCTGGTATCTGAGTTAGGTAGCAATCAGCCCCTTTCGCTATCATTCCCAGGGAACCTATGACTACAGGTATTGTTTTAGTCTTCAGGTTCCACATTTTGCTGATTTCTATTTCAAGATCATTATATTTGCTCAGTTTATGGTAGGTCTTGACAGATACGTTTATATCGATTGGGACACTCATATCAATGAGGAGGTTATTATTATTATCATTATTATTATTATTATTATTATTATTATTATTATTATTATTATTATTATTATTATTATTATCATTATTATATTATTATTATTATTATTATATTATTATTATTATTATTATTATTATTAATATATTATATATTATTATTATTATTATTATAATTATTATTATTATTATTATATTATTATTATTATTATTGAGTAGTGAGAATAATAATAATAATAATAATAATAATAATATAATAATAATAGATTTATAAACTTATCAATTCATTATTGGTTCTTAAGATTATTCGCTTGTAATATATGGAGCGCTGCAAGCATTTTAATTGTATATCTTCCAAAACGTAACATCATTATAGTTGCAACTCTGGTTTGACACCATCGGATGTAATCATTCTGCTTCAACGCGTCCACGATCTCCTTGATATTTGATCGGCAGCTGACGACTGAATTTCGACGTTTATCTGAAAATTACTTCCATTTGCTCGTTAAAATTTCTGTCGATTGTTATTTTCTGTTGTATACGTTGTTGTTAATTACAATTGTGCATTTGTTTTTCTTGGGGGAGGGGGTCTTGTTACCTTCACAGATTATGTTATAAGGGTTGTAAGCATGGATCTATTTATGCATGTATACTTGTATATACACAGAGATAAACTAAGGATAGATGCATTAATGGACACATATAAATGCTTAAACACATAAACGATCTAAGCACGAACGTTTGGAATGTTAGTTTTCAGTCTGAAGATGTAACTTGGGTGGGCGAGAGATACCATAGAGACGCGTATTCATAAAATTTCTGAATTACGTGTCTGAGTTATATAACGCAGCCAGTTATATTATCATTCAGGAAGTTGGGAGTTCAGCAGATCGAATAGTTTAATACTCACCATGGAACCGACAGAGAATTTACTGAACTTATGTCTCTATCTTTAGAACAATATCTACGTCTACCAATATATAAGTATATATATATATATATGTGTGTGTGTGTGTGCGTGTGTGTATGGTGTGTGGTGTATACATATATATATATGTGTATATATATATATATATATATACACACACATACACACACACACGCACACACACGCACACACACACAGACACATGCACAGACACACACACACGCACACACACACACACAAACACACAAACACACACATATATATATATATAATATATATATATATATATAATATATAATGATGAGACATGATGGTATGAAAAGAGAAGTCGAATATGATAGCGAGCGCAGAATACATATTAATGATAAGGACATCATAGAATATAGACAGTAGAAATCTCCAATACAAAAGCCACTCTATTGATTTATTCCTCTGTTCTTAATCGAGTAAATTATTCTTGCTAGCAATTAGAAGTATATATCATTATTTAAATCTAGTTCATTGTTTCCACAATTGATTTAGTAATCAAAGAGATGAAATTTCAAATCCTATCGTGTAGACATATATGAAACAATATTATTTGAGATATACGTGGGCAAAATGGCTGCGGGGTTACAGTGTCGGTTAGAAAATTGTGCTGTACGTTTCTTAGCTTTGCGCTATGACATCGAATTTTGCCTACGTTAACTTTGATTTTTTAAAATCTTTCCAGTTTAAAAAATAAAATAACTAGTAAATACTGGCCTTTATTACATTTCTGTTGCTCTCCGAGTCGATAACGGGTAGTGTAATGGGTTGTCTGAGACTGACCACAAGTAGACTCCGTTGTCCTGAATGGAGAGGTTTGAGCTGGAAACAGTAATGAACAAACGAAATATTAAAGTTGAATTTGCTTTTGGTGTTGTTCTGAAAGTTTTGCAAACATGACTAATGCATCAACATATTTTTGTATTTGGCTCTAAAACCAATGACTATAGAATGAAATGCATAATTTTAGAGGTATGATGCATCTAAATATGGAGATGTTGGCTACCATGCATTGATGGTTATCTCTTGTGATAGAGAGGCTCCATCATTTTGGATTTACTAATAATGAATCATCATGTTGCTTTCGATAATATTAAATGCAAATGGACACTACTCGATACCTTTTGATATTTAGCTGGTCGATTCAACACTCTTCCCACAGCAGTGCCACTTGATAAAATATATTGATACAGAGAAATTATCTTATTTGGTTCAGAGATTTACGAATAAATTCAAACGTCGGTATTTGAAGGAAGAAACGAGACAAAGTTTCATTCTTGAAACGTCAAATTTCATTCTCTTACAAAAGAATTGAGACTGAGAATGATCAATATATTTTGGCAGAAAGAGCAAGGAGACAGCGCATTCGTAGATTAGAAGCAGGAGTATTTTAACGGGCGATTTCAGACAAATTGGTCGAATGATGCCCTTTTCTCGATAGTCTCAAGGAAGATTGTTTTGGTAGAAACAGCGCCGTCCCACGTTTGGGAGCAGTAGTCTAATGTTTTTGAAGCAAAATGAGGATGTCTATCACTGGCGAACTTTTACTTATTACTTGTGTATCAAAGGAACCAATTTTATAGAACGTCAATGCGTGTAGGAGCCACATTGCTGTCTTATATATGAGCGCAGTTCTCCCTTATTTTTGTATATAACATGAGATGCTTATGCCAAAACAGTTTTCTATCACATATATATACCTAATACTTCGGGAATGTCACTGTGTTTCGATCTTGCCCACGAATGCCGAAGTTAGTATTTATTCATAAACCTCTGAATCGAAGAAATTCATTTCTGTGCATTAATATATTATTAGAAGTGGAATTACCGTGGGAAGAAGGCTGGATCGACCAGCTAAATATCAAATGGTATCTAGCTGTGCCACTTTAGATTTAATATTATCAAATTCAAAATAACAGAGCCCCTCTATAACAAGATAGAACCATTAGTTAACTTCAGCCAACATTTCCGAGATTAGATGTATCCTAACTCTAAAAAGCATGCATTTGATATATGTAATCTGAACTATTCTGCACTTCAAAACTACAACAATCACTTGTAAATATTCACAAGGAATGAAATTGTTTGTTATTTAAGCTGTTATATAATTCAAAATACTATTACAACCTGGGTAAAAGAAAAGTTTCCTGTTTTTAGTTGTTGATTGCAGCATCAGATACACAGTAAAACAATTTCCTTCCTTTAAAGGAATATTATTTCTTTTGCGGTATTTTGTACGATTGGATAATGATAGAAAAGTAATAAATAGGATCATTCTCTCAACTGGAACATGTGTGTCGATTCCAAAGTATTGGACACTTAAAACAAATTAAATGATTTGTTGAAGAATAAATAGTATGGCATTGAAGAGCAAGACGACAATTTATGCAATGATGTTGATGAACAGAATTAATATAAGTTCCACGATGCTGCTTGTGAGGCGGAGGACGAAGATGGTGTTGAAAACAAACCTGAGGGTGATGAGAATGACGATGCTTATAACGATAGCAATGATTGATCTTGATCGTGACTAGGAAGCAGAACATACAAAATACAATGCCTATTGCTGACGACGATGATGGTGATGGTGATATGGCTGTTGTTCTTGATGATAGTGGTGGTGATGATGATGATGATGATGATGATGGCGATGTTGTTAAAAGTGATAGTGATAGGGGAAAATTGAAGAGAATATTGATGGTCATCATCAACATCCCAATCTTCGTCGTCTTCATAGTTGCACTCTTCATCCTCGTCCTCATCGACGTCATTGTCGTCCTCCCACTCCTCCTCCTTCTCACTCGACTGACCCTTCCTAACAAGCTTCAAGCAAAATTATGGACGGTTAGCGCTTTATTCTCTGCCTTCACCTTCTTCTCCCAATGGAACTTGTGGATATTAAGAGAAAAATCCTCTGACGTTGGAAATATCCGTCTTAACTACGATTATCATGGTTATGAGGATGAAGACGACGACGAGGACAATTAACGGGGTGAGATCAGCGGCAATAACAACCACATCAATATCCATCTCAAAGACTACTACTACAATGATGGTGATGATGATGATGATAAATTGCTATCCAGATTTTTGCTGCGTCCTTTTTATTTGAGGAACTTCTTAACTTTTTGAAATATTAGAATAGACGTTTAAACATAGAAATTGGAAGAAAAAATTGAAACTTTGTAAAAAATGTTTACAGAATTAGAAAAGAAAATATTTAAAATATTTTAATGAACGTGAAGATTCGTAGGTAGTACTGCTGACGATGACAAAGATGATGATGATGATGATGAAGATGTTGGTGATAATGATGATGATGATGATGATGATGATGATGATGATGATGATGATGATGATGAAGATGATGATGATGATGATGATTCCGATGACGAGGATGTGGACGAAGAGGATGACGAGAAAGATAAAAGTGATAAAAGAAAATGAATAAATTGCTAAATAGATAAGATTTAGAAAAAATAAGAACCGAATTTGTAAAAATGATGCGTTGGTTGAGAGAGTATAAAAGAAAATATACATAGATACATATACGAGGTGGGATTAATAAGCAAAAACATGCAGAGTGAAGCCGCCAGGCAAAGATTGACCTTGACTTCCGCTGTGCATGTGCACTAGGTTTTGACGTTCTAGCTCACTTCCGCAGTTTACAGCAGTGCTTGGAAGGAAGGTGTGTGACGTGTGATAGTCGCATTGACCATAACAGAGAAAGTTGTCATAGCGATACCGGCTGGGAGGCCTACACAAGGTTGCCGAAAGTGTATGGAGAAGAATGCATGAACACTGCTTCTCCTATGAAAACTTTGTTCTCTGCCACTTGAACTACTTCTCCCAACTATGGTCCCCAGAGAGTGTGAAACAAACTGTAGAACTCGAAGCAATCCAGCGCCAATACACAATGAAGACTGACTCGATGCAAAAGACGGGCTATTGGCTGAGGTTAAAGGAGCTGAGTCTATTCCCTGGAGAGAAGGCGAGAGAGATATGCGCTGATATATATATGGAAGATCTTGGAGGGTTTAACTCCCAATTGTGGAATTGACAACTATACAATTCCCTGAACTGTATGGCACTGCATCACAACAAAGATCCTGTTTTACTCATTTAAATAAGGACACACTACTGCAATAGTCTGGGTTTCAAGAGCCCGCAATTGTTCATCATCCTTCCAGGCAACCTTAGAGATCGACATGTTGTTGATATGTAAGTTTTCAAGGACCGTTTCAATAGGTTTCTATCTGATGAACCCACATCACGGCAGGAGACGCAAAAAAGACTAGCTCTGTCCAAACCCCTACTTCACCCCAAAACAGTACCGGAAACAACACCGAGTAACTATAAGTGATGCCACAGCATGACCTCAGCCTTGGGCTGAAACCAGTAAAAAAATGCATAAAATAAAATTTATATATATATATATTATTTTATTTGTAGTCTCAGTTAACTTCGGCCGTGCTTGAGCACGGCACAGCTTCGGCCATACTTGAACATGTTTTAGTCGAGCAAATCGACGTTAGGAAATAAACACACGATGCACATAAAGATACACACACACACACCCATATACAATGCGTTATTTAACTTTCTGTCTACCAAATCCACTCACAAGGGCCTGGTTTGCTCTAGACTATAGCAGAAGTCTCTTGCCGAATGTGGGGATTGAACCCAAAAACATATGGTTGGGAAGCAAACTTCCTAACACACAGCCACGCCTGAGCGTATGGATGTATAAATATATATAGTTGTATAAATGTATACCTATATATATATATGTTTATGTATAGGTATATCTATATCTATAACTATATATCCCGTCGTACATATATATATAATATATATATATATATTATAATATATATATATATATTCTGTGTGTGTGTATATCCTTGTGTCTCTGTGTTTGTCCCCGCAACATCACTTGACAGCCGATGTTGGTGTGTTTGCGTCTAAAGGCGGTTCTCCAGTACAGTATGGCCGCTGTCAAATGACTGAAACAAGTAAAGAGAGAGTAAAAAAGATATATATATATATATATATTTATATTTACTCTCTCATTTACTTGTTTCAGTCATTATATATATATATAATATAATATATTATATATATATACACACACATATACATGCAAACTTACACACACGTACGCGTGCGCACACTCATCCCATATATGTATGTAAATATGGAGCCGATACCTTTACAAAAATGCGTAGACTGTTAATCTCATTTTTCTTTTATATTAACAGTTAATTATACAGCATAATTTTTAGTTAAAATGACCGGCACTTATTTCTACACACCATGTACCGTATGCAACCCACAATGGCGTAATATTTCTTCCTCTCTCTCTATCTGTCTCTCTGTCTCTCTCTCTCTCTCTCTCCTCTCTCTCTCTCTCTATATATATATATATATAATATATATTATATATATTATATATATAATATGCGTGCTCGTAGTTCTGTGCTCGTAGTTCATTTGTATGTATGTGTGTGCGTGTGTGTCGCCTGTTAAAATATATATATATACACACATACATATATATGCGTGCTCGTGGTTCTGTGTATTTGTATGTGTGTGTGTGTGTGCAAGCGTTTGTGTTTGTGTGTGCGTGTGTGTTGCCTGTTGAAATACATAGAGATTGATATACATAATACCCAACAGAATAAGATCAACATTAGCAAAATGAAGTACAAAGGAACAGAAGACAGACAATAAATAGCAAAATGGAAATGTAAATAAATCTAAAGAAGAACAGAAGGGAAAAAAGTGGTTTGGAGAGAGAAAAAGTAAGGAGAATAGATGAGGGTAAAGTAGAAGATATAAAAGTAAATAGAGAGAGGGTTAGAAGAGAGAAAGAAAAAGATAGAGGTAAGAAGTTAGTGAGAGGGACAGAGAGAGAATGTGAGGACTAAAATGGACAGAAGAGAATGAAAAAGCGATAAAAGAAGGAAATATGTTGTCAGAAGCGAGGTGAAAGATGTGAATTTGTATGAAGACAACAAAATGTTTGCTCGAACACAAAACGCCTTTCAGACTTCATGTCTGAAGACAAGCATTGGCTCCATAAGTCTTTCAGGTTTTTTTCGTTTTTTGCAAATATTTGTTGGCTTCGCATTTTTGGCTGGATGTAGTTGGTTATGTGCGTAATGTTTTTATAGATGCGCAAACTAATGCATGCAAACACACACACACACACACACTCATATACATGCAGACATATGTATATATATATATATATATATATATATATATATATATATATGTATATTTCTATATGTATTAGAGATAAAAAGACATGAATATACGTAGCATATGTATTATATATATATATATTATCTGTATGTATTTATATATATATATTTATATGTATATATACATATATATATATATATATATATATATATATATTATATAATATCTATTATATTATATATATTATATATATATATTATATATATATATATATATATATATATGTATGTATGTAATGTATATGTACTGATCTCGAATCTGTTCTCACTCTACCTCCACTTGATAATATTTCACTTTTTCAAAGGTTTTGCTTCCCTTCCTCTACGTTATTTTATTATTGCTCATATATATTTTAAATATTGTTTTGTAAAATTGATATTTTATATTCATTAAATTTTTTTCTTTTAATAAATTCTTTTTTCTTGCCTTTCTCCCTTTCTCTCCCATCCTCGACGTAAAGATATCTGGCTTCCTATTCGAAATGTATGTCTCCACTTAATCCAGGTAGGATTAGTAATGCACATAAGCTGTAGATCTTAGAAGTTCCCGACTCCCCCTCCTCTATGAAAAACATCATCTTATTTAAAATTATTCTTACAAACAATATTAACAACATAATCATCACCACCAGCCCCACCATCCACTTCTTTGACGACACCTTATTCAGTTTTTTTTTGTATTATTTCTGCCAGCCTTTCCGTGTAACATTTTGGCTATGCAATTGTATGCAACCCTCTGGCAGTAAATAATGGTCGGTTACAATATTAGTTTCTAATTTCGTTACAACCTCAGCATATTTGTATAGACATGTTGGTGTCTCCCTGTACAAGTTGTAAATAACGTGGTTTTATCCGCTGGCAGATATAATCACCGATCAGCAAACAATATGTTCGTTGAAAGTATAAACAAAGCCAGCGGCTAGGATTAGGATCAGAGTTCCGGCTATTTCTGGAAGATGAGAGGCAACATATCAACACAACGGTTGATGCAGTGCATCAATGCAGTGTATCAAAGCAGAACATCAATGAAACGAGTATATTGGACATACTATAGCGGCATAAGCAGTCAGCGCCATATTGGATGAGATCTCGCGGCAGCCATTGCCATCTCCGAGACTAGAGCGAGACCTCACCTGCATCCATTTGCTATGCGCGAGATCACAACGAGGCTCCCGATAGCAAACTGGATATAAGTGTCCAATAAAAACAGATTCATTCTCTTCTCATCACAAGCGCTTGCTGAGCACATTTCACTGGCTGGGTCTCCAAGCTAGTCCCGTCTGCATGTTGTATCTCCAGAGACAATGGGTCTGTATTAACGGAGATACAACGAAATGCAGGCAGCTTGAGATTGTATGCTGAGAGCAACACACTTCATCCATTCTGTAAAACTTTTAAATAAACCGGTTGTGAATTGCATTTGTACTTAAAGCCTTCTTTCTTCGCCTGGCAGAGTCTGAACTACATGAAGAACAATATTTAATGGGAGAAGGCGATATTCACCCGATATCTTAAACCTTGTCTCCTATTATAATACTGTCTTTTGTAGAATGGAGAAGTTATCCTTCTATGACGTGAGCAACAACGTCCAGTATATTTTAAATCTGTATATTTCGAATCTTCCCAGACGTGTCAAGAACATATGCAAATGATAGTATGAATATGTTATAATATATATATATATATAGATATATATATTATATATATTATATATAATAAAGTGATTGTTTCTTATCAGGAACAAGATGTTTAATAGGACTGCTATAGGAGTGCTAAATTAAATGAGACAAATATATTAAACTATGGGTGCAGAACCAACAAATATAAGGTCATCCACGTAACATTTCATATCTCGAACTTTTAATCACATAATACTTTTTCTTTCACATAGAATATACATGCATAAAATCACGGAAGATGAAACACAACTCATCAAAACAAGCTTATGAGAAAAATATAAGAAAAATGTGTGAATACAATCCATCGCGGTTGAACATTAATGATTAATACTTTAGCGACTAAAAAATATATATTTTAACATTATAACATCTAGAATAAGAAATATATAAAAATATAAAGAAATATATATTTTTTAGTCGCAAAAGTATTAATCATTAATGTTCAACCGCGATGGATTGTATTCACACATTTTTCTTATATTTTTCTCATAAGCTTGTTTTGATGAGTTGTGTTTCATCTTCCGTGATTTTATGCATGTACATTCTATGTGAAAGATAAAGTATTATGTGATTAAATGTTCGAGACATGAAATATTACGTGGATGACCTTATTATATATTGTTTGTTCTGCAACCATAAATTTATATATATCTATATATATATATATATATATATATATATATATAGTGTGTGTGTGTGTGTGTGTGTGTGTGTGTGTGTGTGTGTGTTTATAAATCCCCAAAATATAACAAGAAGGCAACAGACGATGGTGAAACATCCGGACTGATAGATGATACGAAGACGGAAAAGAAAAACAACAAAAAGACTGAGAGGAGAGAACAAAGACGGGCAATTCCTGGCCTTCTCTACTCAGTCAAGTTTTCGGATTATACTTAGAGTTCCGCCGGTGAAGTCCGTCCTTGTTATTTTTCCTATCCGTCTATCTGTCCAGAAGTTTCTTGACGTCTGTTGCGTTCTTGTTCTTCTTTTTTGTGGATTTATATATACATATAGCGACGTACGTACACTTTTCCTCGCCTTATGTATATAAATACATATGTATATATCAATTTCCTTAACTATTATATTCTTATTTGCATACCCGGAAAC
>NC_043015.1:21500885-21503385 GCF_006345805.1 Octopus sinensis
CAGATCAAGTAAAAATGAGAGAGAGAGAGAGACAAAAAGAGAGTCGTATCAATTATTAAGAATATGTGTTCACATTAATGATAAAGGGTTACGGGGCGCCTGGGAATATATGTTAAGTATGTAGAAAAATACAACATGGACAAGAACGTATAACTCTTAGAAGACGACACATAAACATGGACAGGACATTCGAACCCCTCAGTCTTCAGTCAAGAACCGGATCATCGTAGTAATTTCGGCTGATTAATCTTGAGATTACTAGATCACGGCCGCCCTCCAAGAAAAACTAAGCAACGAGCATTAGAAAAACTAAGCTGGAAGCGTAGATTTCCTGGAAGAAGGATCGAATGCATACGAACACCAGGACAGCAAAAGGGACAGATATAAAAAAACAAAAAAACAAAAAACAATAATGGAATACAGAAACATGAAATACAGAAGCATTAACGGTGAAAACAACAAGTGTCTTACGACTGATAACAAGCAAACAAATTTTTTTCTCTGGCGCATTGGAAAAAGCCTTTATAGCGGCGGACGAAAAACAACGATGTTAACACGACGAGGGTCAGGAGCTGAAAGGCAGATTTCGGCCAACAGTCACGTGACAGAGAAGAGGGAAAAAGATATATACATATATTAGAAGATACTTGCACATTGTACTACGCAGCCAAACGAAATCCAAGAAGATGTGGTTGGGAAGAAACTTCTTACCACGGAGCCACGCCTATTCCTACATATATACATTTTTCTTTGAAAATAAACCAAGTCATCTTATCACAGATACACATTTTTTATGAAACCTAATATTTTGACAGATACACTCTCCCTTCCTCGACCTTGTCATTGAATTTTTTTATTCAGCTTTAAAATTTAATATAACGAATTTTTTCTCAGTTTATGTTGCTTTGATACCTGATATATAAGACGCTCAGCTATCATGGGATGAGATGTATGTTCTTAGATTCCACGTCTCATCCGTTGTCTCTTTGAAACCGATCGATTTCAAGGACTATTTGTATTTACGTATACTCATCTGCATTTACACCACACACACACATAAATATATATAAAAGTATGTATATATATATATATATATAGATATATATATAATATATAGATATATATATATACTATTATATATAATATAATAAATATATATATATATATATATATATATATATATATAATATATATATATATATATATATACATATATATATATATCATATATGTATATTGTATATATATATATATACTACCTATATATATATAAATATGATTGTATATGTGTATATACATATATACATATATACATATATGTATGTATATATTTATATATATGTAGGTTGTGTGTGTATATATATATATATATGGATATATATATATATATATATATATATATATATATATATATATATATATATATATATATACATACATATATATATCTATATACATATATTGTAAGGTCGATATAGACACATAATCTATCAATATATCTATTGATTTATCTATATGTATATCTATCAGTCTGCCCGCCCGTGTGTCCGTCCCTATGTCGCTCTGCTGTCTATCTATCTATCTATCTATCTATCTATTTATCGATCTATAAATTCATATATTCCTTTATTCATTTATTGTTTCAGTAGTTTGACTGCGGCCATACTGGAGCACTGCCTTTAGTCGAACTAATCGACACCATGACATATTCTATGTTATCCTTGTACTTATTCTATCGTCTCTTATGACGAACCGCTAATTTACAGGGGAGGGGTAAACACACCAGCATCTTTGTCAAAAACGTTGAGTGGACAAACAGAGACCACAAACATATACACACCTATATACATACATATATACGTACATACATACATACATATATATTAATAATATATACATATATATATAATATATATATAATATATATATATATATATATATATATATATAATATATATATATATATATATATATATAATACAATAAATGCGACGGTCTTCTTTCAGTGTCCATCTACCAGATCCACTCACAAGGCTTTGGTCGGCTCGAGGCTGTAGTAGAATACACTCTTCCAAGAGGCCACGCAGTGGAACTGAACCTGTAACCATGTTGTTAGTAAGAAAGCTACTTACAATCCAGGCACTATTGCGCCTATGGTTACTTCTGTGCCTATATATATATATATATATATATATATATATATATACTACAAAATTAGAAATGGAGAAACATACTTAAATCAATAAAACATCAACTATCAGAATGATACCCAATCAATACTTTATTACACCATTACATATCAGTAAAGGCATTATACAAAATATATAGTAAATGTAAATAGACAAAGAGATATACGTATAAAATTTCAAATATAATATGTAATTTAAATCAAATTAATTTCAACCCCTATCTCATTTATAACCTATATATATAGATATATATATAATATATAATATATATAATATATATATATACATACATATATATATCTATATACATA
>NC_043015.1:21510885-21563385 GCF_006345805.1 Octopus sinensis
TTATAAACTGATTAATATAAATATCATTGTTATTAGTTGTAATAATATTGATCTCGAAATTTAGGCACAAAGGCAGAAATTTCGAATGATGGGATAAGTCGATTACATCGACCCTAGTGTTTAACTGGTACTTATTTTATCGACTCCGAAAGGATGAAAGGTAAAATCGACCTCTGCGAAATTTGAACTTAGAACGCAGAGAAGACGAAATGCCGTTTAGCATCTTACCCGGTGTGCTAACGGTTCTACCAGTTCGCCGGTTAATTAGTAGTACCAGTTTTAATTCCAGAATAGTCTTTACGTTCTTAGCTTTCCTTTTATCATCCTGAGGCTGATAAAATAAGTAACAGCCTAGTAAAGAATCGATGTAATCAACGTAACCCACCCCTGAAATTACTGGCCTTGTTCCAAACTTTTTAAAGTATTATTAATTCCAGAATCTAAAGCAGCAGACTGGCAGAATCGTTAGTGCACCAGGTTAAATACTTAGTGAAAACCGATAAAAGCCCCAAGAATTTGGGAGGCGAGGAACGAACGCACAAGTCGCAAATCGCTGGGATTGGATAGTCTCCCTGTGCATTCTACAAGTACATGCTGGATTGGTTTGTCAGCCTCTTGGCAGACGGCTATAATAATTAGCAGCAGAAGGGAGATCCTAGTATTGTTAGCCAGGTGTGGTGACGTTGCTGAGAAAAGACGTCGACAATGGGGCGGTGCTAGAGAGGTTTTGGTTCCTAATTCTGCTAAAAACAGAATTTAAGGTTTTGGACAAAGTTTTAGTTACAAGGTTGACGCCTGTTGTCCGTTGTCTGGTCGGAGAAGCCCAAAGGTGCTCAAGAGCGAAGAGGTCTGCCAAACAAAACAACCACCTCATGTGATACATCATACAGAGAGCTGGGTCAAACCTGTCTGTGGTTGGGCTGTGATCAATTTGGATCAATCCAATACATTCGATAGGGTCGACCATCGCTACATGGAATTCGTTCAGAAAGCGATCGGTTTCGAACCTGTTTTCAGATGATGGTTTGCTGCAATGAACATTGGCATCTGCTCAGTGGTCAAAGTAAACGGCCAACCATCGAAAGTGTTTAGCATCGCAATCTCAGCACACCAGGCGTGCCCGTCGCCACCTCTACAGTACCTGCTGGCTCTCGAGTAACCGCTGTGGAATTTGGGGCAGTTAAGGGTCATCTGTTTTGGTCTAGGACGCGGGAGGACAATGTCGGCATACAGGGACGACGTCACCCTCATAGTGTCGGATGCCTGCGGAATGGAAACTTTCGGCAAATTCTCGAAGAATATCAGTCGGTTGAAGGGTTTAAAATCAACGCCGACAAATCGGTGGGCTAGCGACAGGGCGAGTCGGGAGGTCAGCCGGTGTCGTCGGACACTGGAACAACGTACCAGTTAAGGGGCTCTGAATCCGGTTCGGTCCCAACCTACAGGTAGATAACTGGGATGAAATGACGATAGGGTGGACAAAGTTAACCTGAGATGGGCTGAGAGAAAGCTGTCCCAGAAAGGTAGGGCATTAGTGACAAATGCCTACATCACCTCCGTTGTCATTTATCGCCTGACGGTTGTACTTTGCACGGGTTATTGTTTGACCAGGCTGGAGCATCTCTTATTTTATTTCTTGTAGAAAGGACGCGTTTCAGTGGTCAGGCAGTTCGTCTGCTGCCAGGACCCTCTTAGTGGCGGATTGGGCATTCCGTGGCAAGGTACCAGTTAAAACAATCTTTTGCACTTTTTGCAGAGATGGCAAACCAGGGTTATACTTAGTAATTTTCATTATATTTTGTGATCATTCTTACTGCTTTATGATTATAATTGAAAGAGCAGTTCGTGCCATCAAAGTGATACTTGGGTACATATATACGAAGCCGTATATACTCATCATGACATCTGTCTGATAAGAGTACACCAGGCACAAGCACCATAACCATATTTGCACGTCATGGTGATCTCATATCAAGATAAACAGCGCATGACCTTGCAGGTGAGGCCCAGGTAGGGTTTTCTTCAGCTCAAATAATCAATCCTGCTCAATAGGTCCTTAAGTAAGGTTTTCTCAGGATGTTGAACGAAACCTCCATGTTTCCAGATGTGAATTATTCGAACCCCAAATAATTTATCCCAACACATGGCTATGATGCTCCCTCACAACACTTGCTCGTTATCAGAGAGACACATATAATCGGCAACTAAAGGACATGTCCAACTGATAATATCAAGCAACTTACAAACAAATCTTTTTTGAACAGAATATTTGTTGTAGTCCTTCTTTTACCCCAAAACAAAACATATACCCAACACTTACAATTAGTTAAGATCAGAAACCATGTATATGTCGATGTTGTTGTTGCTGTTATTGTTGTTGTTGTTATTATTATTATTATTATTATTATTATTATTATTCAGGTCACTACCTGAAATCGAACTTGAATCTTGGGGTTAGTAGCCGGCGCTCCTAACCTCTACGCCATTTGCCCATGGTCTATTTTACAGACCACGAAAAGACGAATGCCTAATTCAGCTCAGAATTTAAGGGCCGGAAGTAATTCAAACTAAATTTTGATTGCTTCCTGTCCTTTGCATGTACGCAGAAAATATGTTTGTGGGTTTTCTATCTGAATTGGTTTTAGGGCTCCATTGTGTACCAAGTATCATGATAGAGAATTTTAGGAAGAGCCTGCAAGAGAGCATGTCTCTATGGTACAAAATCATCATCAGTCAAATGGAAAAATCTTCACACGGGATAACCATTTCGGCAACAAACGAAAAGCCAGATTGTGGGCCACAAAATCCAGCCAACCCACCCTACAAAAATATGTGTTCAACTTGCCAGTTCTTTTCTTTATATTCTTTCCACGATATACGACGCTTTCTAGTTTATTATATTATCAAATATTCTTCATTTTCTCTCTTAATGTTTGTATTTTTAAAACTTTTTACTAATTAAAACATTATGTTTAATGCACATTTTTTGGTATTTTAATTAGTCGTCTCCAACTCATAATTGCAATGTTATATTTATAAGTTAATCAATAGAGCTACCTTAGACGGTGATTTATTAATCTTTTCTACTAACGGTTCACGCACTCTTCATGTTGATTAATAATTCCCCACTTGAGTATTTTGTACTTTTAGTCATTTCCCGTTAATTTAATATTCAGCTGAAACTGACGAAACTCTTCGATGAAAATCAATTTCCTTTTGGAAAAATTACCATCGTCTTCATCGCAATCAGTCTCATCGTCGCGTCATCGTCGCTATTAACATAAGACAAAACTAATTATTTTCTACTCTAGACACAAGGCCCGAAATCTTTGGGGAGGGAACCAGTCGATTAGATCGACCTCAGTACGCAACTGGTACTTAATTTATCGACCCAGAAATGATGAAAGGCAAAGTCAACCTCGGCGGAATTTGAACTCAGAACGTAAAGACAGCCGAAATACTGCTAACCATTTCGCCCGGCGTGCTAACGTTTCTGCCAGCTCGCCGCATTATAAGTCAAAAATATTTCCTAGGTTCGATGTGTCCAACTACGATTCTTGAAGTTTGTATCCCAGTATGGCCGCAGTCTGAATGAATGAAAGCTATAATAGATAAAAGGTGCATGCATACATACACCCGTACATCCCCACATAGTTATATCAACAATAACCCAAATATTGTTATTTTTATTACTTTATTGAATATAGTTCCATATTTAAAAGATGAGGAATTATGTACATTATTTACATTATTTACATTTGACAGATATTTGTCCTCGTCTTGTTTTTCTTAACACACATTTTCGGCTGATATACCCTCCAGCCTTCATCAGGTTTCTTGAGGACATTTCGAAACAGGTTTCTCTATTATTATTATTATTATTATTATTATTATATTATTATTATTATTATTATTATTACTATTATTATTATTATTCAGGTCCCTGCCTGGAATGAAACTTGGAATCTTGGGGTTAGTAGCCCGAAATCCTAAGCACCACGCCATATGCCTACGGGTGGTTAAGAGTACGGGATACTAACCGAAAGATTCCGAGTTCAATTCCAGGCAGTGACATGAATCATACTACTACTACTACTACTACTACTACTACTACTAAAACTACTACTACTAATACTACTACTACTGCTACTACTACTACTACTACTACTAATAATAATAATAATAATAATAATATAATAATAATAATAAAAATATTAATAATAGTATTAGTATTATTATCATCCTTATTATTATTATTATTGTTATTATTATTAATATTATTATTATTATTATTATTAATATTATTATTATTAATATTATTATTATTATTATTATTCTATGTTTGACTTTTGCTTTATGTCTGTACAAGTTGGCTCCAAGTCTCACCCAGAGACCTCAAGAGACAACAGGTTGGAAGTTCTGTGCCATATATTTGGGGTTTTTTCCCCTCTTTTTTTTGGTGTTGTACTAGTGAATGTCTAATACATAAAAATAAATAAATAAATAAATAAATAAAAAATGTTTGTTTTAAACCTTGGGATTACATAGAGAGTATTTTGCGTAGGATATGAGCACTATCTTTTGAATTTCTGCCATTTTGGGGTTTCCTGGTATCTGAGTTAGGTAGCAATCAGTCCCTTTCGCTATCATTCCCAGGGGACCTATGACAACAGGTATTGTTTTAGTCTTCAGCTTCCACATTTTGCTGATTTCTATTTCAAGATCTTTATATTTGCTCAGTTTTTGGTAGGTCTTGACAGATACGTTTATATCGATTGGGACAGTCATATCAATGAGGAGGCATGTTCTTCGTCTGAAGTCTTTCAATATAATGTCTGGCCTATTTGCATCTATCTTCCTGTCAGTTTGAATGGTGAAGTTCCAGAGGAGTGAGATGTGGTCATTTTCAAGCACAGGAGGTGGATTGTGTTCCCACCAGTTTTTTTCATGGGGCAAATCCAGGTTTTTGCAAATTACCCAGTGAATATATTGTGCAGCTCTATCATGCCTACTGAGGTACTCTGTAGGCGCTGGAAGACTGCATTTGGAGACAACATGGTCAATGGTTTCATTTTGTTGTCGGCATACACGACATGTTGGGCTACTGCCGTTCTTTAATATGTTGGCCTGGTAGTTTCTTGTTGGTAGGCATTGATCTTGAGCTGCTATGATAAACCCCTCTGTTTCAGATTTTAAGCCAGAGGCCATTAGCCATTGATGGGTCAGGGCTTTGTCGATATCTGCATTATTCGCTCTCTTTGGGTATTTGCCATAGAGAGGTTTTTCTTGCCATTTATTATTCAGAATATCTAAGGCCGCAGTTTTGGCACGGGTTTTCATGCGCCTAGTTTTTTCTGTGCTTGTTTCTTGTATATCTATCTCTAATTCCGAAATTGGTTGTATTCGGAATTCACTTAGGTATTTCTTTGCCTGTTTTGTGACTGAGTATGATGCTTTCTTGTTTTCATGTTTTGAGACAAGTTTTAACATCCAGTCCTCAGAGTTTTTCAGGTAAGTGTCTCGGCCAATTGTAGCTATCTTCATTGTTATTGCCAGTTGCAAAAGACCACGGCCTCCCTCTTTTCTTGGCAGATAGAGTCGTTCTGTATCTGCCTTAGGGTGGTGCATCCTATGCATCGTCAACAGTTTCCTTATTTTTCTGTCGAGCGGACATATTTCTGTAATTGACCAGTTAACAATATTGAAACTGTAAGTTACGACTTGTATGGCTAATGCATTGATCGCTTCGATCCTGTTTCTTGCATTCAGCTCGGTCTTGAGTATTGCTCTCACTCTTCGATAGCATTCTCTCCTGATCATTTCCTTCATCTCTGAATGCCTTATTCCGTTCCCTTCAATTACCCCTAGGTACTTGTAGCTCTCCGCTGGGTCTAGTTCTTTTATGACATTCTGTTCGTTATCATTATTATTATTATCGTTATTATTATTATTATTATTATTATTATTATTATTATTATTATTATTATTATTATTAGTAGTAGTAGTAGTAGTAGTAGTAGTATAGTAGTAGTAGTAGTAATATTAACATCGAAAAATAACTTAGGAATGAGAACCCGCGCTCGAAATTTCCTCAAAACAGCTGATGAAGGCTGGAGCGTATATCACACGAGACGTTATGTTAACAAAAACAAATTGAGAAAAAATATCCGTCAAATGTAAATAATGTAAATAATGTAATTAATATATTTATCTTATATTATATCGGCTCAACTCGGTGCAAACCCCAAAGATTGGTATCGCCAGTTGGAATCCTTAAGGTGTAGGCACTATAATAGAATAGTAGCTTTATATGCGTATCCCAAACGTTTCCCGCAAATGATATATATATATCTATATATATGTAGATATATATATATATATATAAATAAATAAATAAATAAATATATATATATATATATATATATTATATATATATATATATATATATATGTAGAGGAAACATAAAATGGAGATAATATTAATGGACAACAATTGATTTGCATCAATTCTTATTTATTAATTATTTACAAAACGACTGCATCGCATCTTACAGCTGTTTCTGCTGCCAATGTTCTTTGGTATCATCATTATTATACTAAAATATACATCATATTTGGTAATGAAAACGATTTGAATCATGGAGCCTCATCAGAGTAGAAGATAAATGAATAAATGAATAAATGAAAGGACATAATAATAATAATAATAATAATAATGATAATAATAATAATAAGACAGTGAAATAAGCGCGATCAAGCACGCAACGGAAAATGACATAAATATAAGACACAAAGGAAATGAAGAATCAGATGAACAGTATAGCCCGCCACGAGGCTTAATTGAAAGACTGCCATCTGACCAAAGTACGCAAAGGCCTGAAGATACCAGAAATTCTATTGTACCTGTTAAAGATAGCCAGGAAAACGAAACAACAACAGTAACTGAAGATCTCGCATTTGCTGAAGAACACAGAGAGTCTATGGCAGACATGAGGCAGAAAATTCTGAATACGCTTGAAGTTGTAAGACACACAAGTATGAATGATAGAGAACCACTTCATAAACTCTCAAATACAAACCAAAATAAAAAACAAATCCAAATTGGCAACTATGTAACAAATGAAATAATACGAGAATTAAAACCTGATTTAACTGAGTTAAATGAAATTATTTACGCTTCTGCTAGGGCAATTGAAACCAGCTGTATGCCCCCGAAAAAACAAAGAAAACAAAACCTGGGAAGAAATCAAACCTGGAGAAGTAAAATTGAAAAAGAGATTGAATTTAAGAGAGGGGAAATATCAATATTAAATGAACTAATATGTGGAAATGATGTAAGATCCAGAACAGGAAGAAAGATGAACAGAAAATTTGGATCCTCACCAAGAGAAGAACTGATATCAATAAAAGAAACGCTGAAACAAAAAGTCCAAGCAAAAGCCCAAAGAATACGAAGATTTGAGAAGAGAAACAAGTTTTACCAGCAAAGTAAGCTGTTCACATCCAATGCCAAAAAGTTCTACAGAGAAATAGGGAAGGAGAAAGTAACCGTTAAAGACCCCCCTCCCATGGAAGAAGTTCAAAACTTTTGGAAAAGGATTTGGAGTGACAAGAAGACGTACAACATAAATGCAGACTGGATTATACAAACTGAAGGATCCTACCAAAATTTACAACAAGCATGGGAAGACATCACAATAGCAGACCTAAGAAAGGCACTCACGAAGGCCCATAATTGGAAATCCCCCGGTAAAGATAGGGTGCCGAATTTCTAGCTCGCATCGCTCCCATGCGCACACGGTAAGCTAGTTCAGCTGCTCAATGGAATTATGAGAGACCCAAAGAAAACACCTGAATGGTTAGCAAGTGGCATTACTTACCTACTCCCAAAGAATAACGAAACCAACCTTACAAAAAACTATCGGCCTATAACCTGTCTATCCACCACGTATAAAATCCTAACATCTATCCTGGCGGAGAAAACATATGCATTCATGGAGAAGAACGATATTTTCCCCATTCAACAAAAAGGGTGCCGCCGAATCTCTTACGGATGCAAAGATCAACTGCTAATCAATCGTATGATCCTTGAGAACTGTCACAACAAGCGTAGAAATCTCAGCACCGCATGGATTGACTATAAAAAGGCCTTCGACAGTATACCACATCCATGGATCTTGAGATCGCTGGACATCTTCAAAATTTCCCCTGTGATTTCAAACTTCCTGAAGCACAATATGTCGTTGTGGTATACGAATCTCCAATTATACCACTCTAATGGAGTACTTGCCTCAGAAAATATAAACATCAACTGTGGAATTTTTCAAGGTGACTCACTTTCACCTTTAATATTCTGCATAGCCCTAATACCCCTTACAAGTGAATTAAACAGAACAGGGTATGGGTATAAAATTGCCAATAAAAAAATTAGACATCTATTTTATATGGATGACTTAAAACTTTATGGTAAAGACAATAATGAACTTGAAGGCCTATTGCGCACCGTGAAAGCATTCAGCGATGACATCGGGATGGAGTTTGGACTTGAGAATTTGTGGTTTTTCACTTTCCCTTTCTGGAAAGTGAAAAACCACAAATTCAGTCGTGTTAGATGTTGACACAGTCATAAGAGAGCTTGAGCAAGAACAAACATATAAATATTTAGGGATAAATGAAGGCTCTGGTATTCAGCATGCAAGCATGAAAGAGAAGATCAGGAAGGAATGTTATAGGAGAGTTCGTGCAGTCCTTAAATCTGAACTAAATGCACGTAACAAGGTGTTAGCTATAAATTCCTTAGCAGTTCCAGTTGTTACTTATAGCTACAATGTGTTGAACAGGAATATGAGTGAAGTAAAGAATATAGATAGGAAAATACGCAAGCTGCTGAGTTGTAATAGGATGAACCACCCAAAGGCAGACGTAGATCGCCTTTACCTTCCCAGAGCCCAAGGAGGTCGAGGCCTGATCCAATTTGAACTAACTTACAAAACAACCACAATTGGACTGGCCAAATATCTCGAAATATCGAATGACTGGATGCTAAAGCTCGTGGAAAATCACGAGAGACGAAAGAAGCTTCATTCTATCATAAAGGAAAGCAAAAAATTTGCCTTTGATCTCGTGCAGGATACCCAAACTGAACAACCCGAGGGAAGTACGGCAACTATTGTTGCAAAGAAGGTGAAAATGATGGCAATGAAAAAAGCGCACGAGCAATTGGCTGATAGGTGGGAGGAGAAACCTCTGCACGGCAAATATGTGACCCGCAGCAAACAAGCTGATGTTGACCAGAAGCAAACCCATCAGTGGCTGCGGAGCTCAGGGCTAAAAGCAGAGAGCGAAGGTTTCATCCTGGCTGCTCAAGATCAAAGCCTATTAACCCGGAACTACCAGGCCAATGTGATGAAAAATGGAGCAGACCCAAAATGCCGATTCTGCAACGACATGATTGAAACAGTGGACCACCTAATCTCTGGATGTAAAGTCTTAGCACCAGTGGAGTATAAATTAAGACATGACAGAGTTGGCCAATATCTCCACTGGCTAATAAGTCGGCATTACAATATCAAAACTGCCGACAAGTGGTATAATCACCACCCTGAGGCTGTAACTGAAGGAGAAAATGTAACCATTCTGTGGGACTTTCCAGTACATACAGACCGAACCATCAACGCCAATAAACCAGATATTGTTGTGAAAGACCAAAACAATAAAGTTTGCTTATTGATCGACATGAGTATCCCCTGTGATCATAATATCTCAGCGAAAGAGTTTGACAAGCTCAGAAAATATAAAGACCTACTCATTGAAATTGAGAAAATGTGGCATCTCAAGGCGGTTACAATACCAGTGATCGTAGGAGCACTAGGAATGATCAAGAAGGGAACCGAAAATTATATGAGAATGATCCCTGGCTTACCATCCCTGCAAGAAGTGCAAAAGATTGTCTTAACTGGTACATCACACGTATTGAGAAGAGCATTGTCGATGTGAGAACTGTTGCTGCTCATGTATTTTAATTTAACTTTAAAAAAAAAAAATGAACGAACGAACTATTGAGTTTGGTTTAATGGCCTACCAATGTATACTATGAGTTTCTTTGCCCTAGGAGTCGGGAAGACACTCGGCAAGAAATGGAAGCAAATTTGAAAGAAGAAAAAAAGTAATAATAATAATAATAATAATAATAATAATAATAATAATAATAATAATAATAATATAATAATAATAATAATAATAATGATAATAATATATTTTGAATATATACATTTTCCACTGTGATGAAGCTCCATGACTCAAACCGGTTTTATTATCAACTATGATATATATTTTCAGCGTAATAATGCTGAAAACAAAGAGCATTGGCAATAGAAACAGCTGTAAGATGGGATACTGTCTTTTGGAAATAATTAAAATGTTTTTCATAAGTTTCATCTCCATAAACTTCTCTTTTCCTTGTCTTTACCTATAATTTATGAGCGTAACATGGTTGCCCACGTTTAAATATAGGTAATATACCAGTAGTGTTATGGATACTTTTATCCCCTAGACTGTTATTTTAACCTCTAACTCAGCTAACCCATCTCTCTCTCTTGGGCGCGCTGTCTCTCTCTCTCTATGTATATATATATATATATATATATATATATATATATATATACATATATATATATATATATATATATATATATATATATGTATATATATGTGTGTGTGTGTTTATGTGTACATATGGATATACATATATATATTTAATCATATATATATGTATATGTGTATATAAGTATACACACACACACATACACACACACACATACACACATACACACATATGTATATATCTGTAAAGCAGGTAGTCTCCATTACCTTAGTGTCTTCCGTAAGTTACAGATTTGCACGTTTTACTGATTATTATTCTTTAAACAAGAAATACTGTATGCTGAACATAGTTTGAATCGGAAAGTCAGAAATACATTTAACTATTCGTTTCACACTGTATTGAAGACAAAATATTTACTTAGTTTATGACGTGCCGTTAAGCTGGGGAGGGGGTGGACAAATATGCCATTAAAGCTACTGATTTCTGTGATAGTCTTATCCATCGAAATGAGGGAATAACGCTTAGGTATAGAAATAAGGCACCAACGCGAAGTTGATATTGAAGTTAGAGTATTAACTTAAGGCTGACGAACTTTGTGATGTAGATTGTTTACTACACAATACGGAAGTTGATCTCCATATGTCTGATATACATATTTGCCCATATATATGACTCGTATGTGTATGTGTACGTGTTTAAAATACTGATATATGTGTACGTTCTTCGTTTATATATACATACTTATGTATATATATACATATGTATATATATATATGCATATAAATTTATATATATATACATAAATACATGCATACACACACACACCACACACACACACACACACACATATATATATATATATATATATATATATAATATATATATATATACAGGGAGAGAGAAAGAGGAGACTCAAAGAGGTAGATACATACGTGAACATCCTTCCGAAATTTTCCATTTTTAATATGAATAGCAAACAAGTTTCAATGATGCCTGCGCCTTGTATTTGCATCAATCAATAATTGTTTACCTTTAATTACATTTATATTTTTATGTAAAAATCTCATCTCTGTGTAATATTATTAAATCCATACAGACCCAATTTCTCAAACAGAAACTTATATTCACATACACGAACAGGCTTATAAATATGTATGTTTTTTACAGAAACGTATGCAGATATATATGTACGTACACACATGCACACGCGCATATATACATATGTGTGTATGCATGTATATATATATAGATAGATGTGTGTGTGTGTGTATGGATGGATATCTTTCGGTGTATATAAAATTGCTGCTTTTGTAAAAAAAAAGAAGCACGTAAACACAGCATCTGTGATTCTGGTGTTTGTAGGTATAAGTTCGAAATAGTTGAGTAATGGCGATGATAGCCACGAATATGATTTTGATTATATGTATGTGATAAAGAAGATTAGAAAAAAGTCGATGATATGCTTATAATATTAGGCAGTTAATGTAGAGAAGATGGCGATGTTATTAACATATTGGTTATGATTTAGACATTTATACACAGACTATGCAAAAAAGAAAGCTTTTATCTTGCTTTTGAAGTTAAATTTAGTCCCGGATTATCTGATATCAACTAACTTACTATTCCATATTTTCTATCTATAGTTTTCTGTTTAATGATTGAAGCCTTGTATTTTTACAATTTTCTCTCTAATGGAAGTGAGACTTAACTATTATGTATTACACATTTATGACGTTTCTATCAACCTTGTGAAATACAGGAAAGATATGAATACTCAATGATTATTTATTGCTTACGAACATAATTGTATCTATGTGGTAATTACTGTTTATAAGCCAAACGCTGACATTTTTACTTGAATATCAATCATATTTGCTCGTAGGTAATGTAAAATTAGAAATGTATAATAGCCATTAATAGATATAGAGATTGTTCTCATTGAAAATTCATTCTCTGCTGTATCAAAAATAAAAGAGACTAACGGATAACGTGTTTCTAGATACCCTTAAAAAGAGAGACAATATTCCTAACATGAACGCATTAGATCATGTTAAAGTAAAGGAATGAAAAATAAAAATAATCTAACTGACACGAGAGGATACTCTGTTCTATATATATCATAGGAAAGACAAAATAAAATGAAAGACTTGGTGTATGCTACAGGAACCGTTTTAAATTTAAACAGCGACATTTGTATCATATCATAGTATATACACCTTTTAGAAGAATGGTGAATTTTCGTCCGAGAGAAAATTTAACTATACAGATTCCTGTAGTAAAAAGAAAATATCTATATATCTATCTGTCTGTATGTCTGTCTGTCTGCTGTCCCTCTGCCTGTCGGCCTATCTATCTGTCTATCTATCTATCTATCTATCTATCTATCTATCTATCTATCTATCTATCTATCTATCTATCTATCTATCTATCTATCTATCTATCTATATATATATATATAATATATATATATATATATATATATATATTAATAAAAGGAATTCCAACCTTGTCTGATTTTCACGTTTTAGTTACAATCTTATAATGATATATTATAAGATAATATATTATAATAGAATAAAAGAAAATAGTAGAATGTTAAATGTTCATTCTGATTGAACTAGTACTTTCATGCATTAAATTCTGCAATCTTCAGGTTCATGTAGTAGTGGTGACAGTCATGCTTCACAATGTTTGACTGTAGCAAGATGATTGATTCTGTGCTATAAATACAGCTGGGTAGACTCCAGAGTGCTAGGTTTTGCCAACTGTATTCTGACCAATCAGTGTGTAGTATCACTCAATTACTTAAGCTGATTGGTTTAGGCGTCACGCTTTGTTGGACATGTCAAGTGTCCTGTATCTTGACCCTGGCCGAAGCAGCAATTGTTGGGTTACTTTTAGAAATGTAAATAGCCTTTGTCAGAGATTTTTATATTTTTATATTTCAATCGTCATCATCATCATTGTCAGCACCTTAATTATTGTTGCTAGTGGTGATGGTGGTGGCAATAGAACTTTTAACCCTAAATAAGATAATTTTCCTGTTATCTTCATCTTGACCACCTTTAGTATGTTGTTGTTGTTAGTGGTCATGGTCGTAGCAGTAGAAGTAGTACCTCTAAGTATTATTATTATTATTGCTTATTTAGCTTGGGTTCGAATTTATCAATAAAATTCTTTTCTCTGATTTTCCTCTCGATTTCACTTGGGCTGTGTAATTTGTAGAACGGAAATATTATATACATTTTCCGGCCACATGTTGCTAGGTGGTTACTCAAAGGTATCTGACGGACCTCTGGGTCTCTGATCTGTTGCCGGTGTACACGTGAGCATTCTGATAGTGCGTTTCCCGTCTGACCTACATATATTTCTTCACAATTTGGGCATTTGATGCAGTAAATTAAATTTCTGCTTTTGCAGTTCATATTCGCGTTTGTGAATATTTTCCCGGTTTTTGTGTTTATATATTGGCCGGTATGTATGAATTGGCATGTGCCACATCGGCTATCATTGCATTTAGATACAGTGAATGTTTGGTCTTTGTTGCTAAGGTCAAATTTTGCCTTTGTTAGTAATGTTTTCGAGTTTTTAGGCTGTCTTTTACTAAGCACCATAGCTCGATCCGTGATTATGTCTTTTAATTCATTACTTTGGGCAATGATTGGTAGGTTTGCTTTGGCAATGTTGAAGATATTCTGGTGACATGGGTTGTGTGTCACTATGAATGGTATGACTTGTTCTTGTTTTCCTCTTCCTTGGGTTGTCCTAAGTTGTTGTATGGGTATTTTTATAGCCCGCTGTATGCCATTTTCTATAAGTAGAGATCGGTATTTTTGTTTGAGCAAAAATTCTCTTAGTTCTATTAGGCGTTTCTTCCTGATATTTGCACCTTCTACAATGGTACAAATTCTTCTGGCTAGGCAAATTCTTCTGGCTAGGATGTTACGTTTTGTATGTGGTGGATGGCACGACTTTAAATTTAGGTATTGATGTGTGTCTGTGTGTTTATAGTATATATCTGTGGTGATGGTGGTGACTTTTTTAATTACCATTATATCTAGGAATGGTAATTTGGTACTACTCATCTCCTTTGTAAATTGGAGAGATGGGTGTAGGTTGTTCAGGAGGATATTGAACTCTTCCAGAGTATTTAGAGATTCCGTCCAGATTATGAAGCAGTCGTCTAGATATCTCTTCCATGCCTTTTCAATATACTTTCTAAATCCAGTGCCATAGTTTACCTCCACCTCTTGGTAGAGTTATTGTTCTAAGTATCCCATTACAGAGTTGGCGTAAACGGGAGCAAACCTCGTTCCCTTCGCCGTACCTTTGATGAAACTGGGTATGTAAGTACATAGTGGTTTCAAAACAATGTCAATAAAATTGCTTAGACGGTGGGTAGGGCATGCTGGACCAGCTATAATAGGTCTAAGTTTTAGGACTTTTGGATGTAGTAATTTCATGTACTCACTTTCTTGTTCTTTTACTGCCTGTTGAATATCTTTTGATCTGTGTATTTTTGCTAAGCCGTAGAAGTTGCTGGGTTTTGGTTCGAAATTGGTGATGTAGTCTCTTTCATTATCTGTAAGTGAGTTGTGGTGTGTTGAGATCAGGTTGTTGATCTTTTTCATGATGTGGTGGTCTATATTTGCGGGTATTTCACAATAGAAGGTTGTATCCTTCAGTAGGTCCTCAACCAAATCCTTATAGTATTCGGTATCCATAATAACAATTGCACCACCTTTATCTGCTTGTTTAATTATTATTGCTTGATCGTTTTGTATACGTTTACATGCAGACATCTCTGATTTGCTAATGTTTGGCCTAACATTGGTATTACGTCTAAGGGGAAATTTAGACAGGATATCAATGTATTGGTCAAGGTAGTTATTTCTTCCTTTTGGTGGGGTGAAATTTGATTTATTCCTTACTAGGGATTCATCAATCTCATTACTTTTATTAGCGAAGAATTCTACAAGTCGTAATTTTCGACAGAATGTTTGGATATCCTCCTTTAATTCTTGGTGGTTGGCTGTTGGTGTAGGTGTGAATTTCAGTCCTTTTGACAGAAGTTGGATTTCATCATTGTCAAGATCTCTTTTTGATAAATTAATTATTTTAGGATCTATACGTTCAGTTGTTTGGGGTATGTTTCCTCTTGGATTTTTTTTTCTCCGGTGTTTGTTGTCCTGACGTAAAAAAATTGATTTTTTTTCTGTTTATGATTTATATTCCTGTTGATGTTTGCTTGATAAAATTTGCGCTTTGGTTGTGGTATTTTACTTGGTTTCGTTATGTTTCTGTCTTGTTTTTGGTATTATGTATGCTACTTTTCAATTTCAGGGATGACATCGACTTCCTGTCCCATCTTCCCAAAACAACAGAAACAAATTCAGTTTTACTAAGTAAGCATCTACACCAATATTCCACACGATTTAGGAATAAAGGCGATTAAATACTGGTTAGAAAAACATAGAGAAGTGATTCCCAGCAGATTCGCAGTGCCATTTATATTAGATACAGTCAAACGTATTCTAGAAAACAACACATTCTTCTTCAATGGAAAGAATTACATCCAAATTAGAGGCACGGCGATGGGAACGAGGTTTGCTCCCGTTTACGCCAACTCTGTAATGGGATACTTATAACAACAACTCTACCAAGAGGTGGAGGTAAACTATGGCACTGGATTTAGAAAGTATATTGAAAAGGCATGGAAGAGATACCTAGACGACTGTTTCATAATCTAGACAGAATCTCTAAATACTCTGGAAGAGTTCAATATCCTCCTGAACAACCTACACCCATCTCTCCAATTTACAAAGGAGATGAGTAGTACCAAATTACCATTCCTAGATATAATGGTAATTAAAAAAGACACCACCATCACCACAGATATATACTATAAACACACAGACACACATCAATACCTAAATTTAAAGTCGTGCCATCCACCACATACAAAACGTAACATCCTAGCCAGAAGAATTTGCCTAGCCAGAAGAATTTGTACCATTGTAGAAGGTGCAAATATCAGGAAGAAACGCCTAATAGAACTAAGAGAATTTTTGCTCAAACAAAAATACCGATCTCTACTTATAGAAAATGGCATACAGCGGGCTATAAAAATACCCATACAACAACTTAGGACAACCCAAGGAAGAGGAAAACAAGAACAAGTCATACCATTCATAGTGACACACAACCCATGTCACCAGAATATCTTCAACATTGCCAAAGCAAACCTACCAATCATTGCCCAAAGTAATGAATTAAAAGACATAATCACGGATCGAGCTATGGTGCTTAGTAAAAGACAGCCTAAAAACTCGAAAACATTACTAACAAAGGCAAAATTTGACCTTAGCAACAAAGACCTAACATTCACTGTATCTAAATGCAATGATAGCCGATGTGGCACATGCCAATTCATACATACCGGCCAATATATAAACACAAAAACCGGGAAAATATTCACAAACGCGAATATGAACTGCAAAAGCAGAAATTTAATTTACTGCATCAAATGCCCAAATTGTGAAGAAATATATGTAGGTCAGACGGGAAACGCACTATTAGAACGCTCACGTGTACACCGGCAACAGATTAGAGACCCAGAGGTCCGTCAGATACCTTTGAGTAACCACCTAGCAACATGTGGCCGGAAAATGTATATAATATTTCCGTTCTACAAATTACACAGCCCAAGTGAAATCGAGAGGAAAATCAGAGAAAAGAATTTTAATGATAAATTCGAACCCAAGCTAAATAAGCAATAATAATAATACTTAGAGGTACTACTTCTACTGCTACGACCATGACCACTAACAACAACAACAATACTAAAGGTGATCAAGATGAAGATAACAGGAAAATTATCTTACTTAGGGTTAAAAGTTCTATTGCCACCACCATCACCACTAGCAACAATAATTAAGGTGCTGACAATGATGATGATGACAATTGAAATATAAAAATATAAAAATCTCTGACAAAGGCTATTTACAACATTTCTAAAAGTAACCCAACAATTGCTGCTTCGGCCAGGGTCAAGATACAGGACTCTTGACATGTCCAACAAAACGTGACGCCTAAACCAATCAGCTCAACCAACCAATCAGCTTAAGTAATTGAGTGATACTACACACTGATTGGTCACAATACAGTTTGCAAAACCTAGCACTCTGGAGCCTACCCAGCTGTATTTATAGCACAGAATCAATCATCTTGCTACAGTCAAAAATTGTGAAGCATGACTGTCACCACTACTACATGAACCCGAAGATTGCAGAATTTAATGCATGAAAGTACTAGTTCAATCAGAATGAACATTTAACATTCTACTATTTTCTTTTATTCTATTATAATATATTATCTTATAATATATCATTATAAGATTGTAAATAAAACGTGAAAATCAGACAAGGTTGGAATTCCTTTTATTAATATATTCTTCTATACACAATCCCCCCCATATATATATGTATCTCTCTCTCTCTCTCTCTCTCTCTCTCTATATATATATATATATATATATATACATATATATATGTATATATACATATATATATATATATATATATATATACTATATATATATATATATATATATATATTATATATATATATATAATATATATATATATAATATATATATATATACATATATATATGTATATATACATATATATATATATATATAGCGGAGCGAACACAGATCGACTAAGTCTATGGAGAGATTCTCGGACGAAAATTCGCACGCAACAACATGCCACTGAACGGTGTATATGCGTTAGATATGATATATATTGGGCTATTTTAAAACAGAAAATATTTTGAAGCAGATAAATAATACCATCAAGATTGGATTGTTTATAATGCATTTGAAGTTATACGGGCATGCATCTGCCTCCTGAAATGTAAGTTTAAAACATTCAGTTGTCTTTCGACTAAACTTAGCGTGTCACGCATGATCGTGCATACAAGGAATACATACTACCTTCAACATGCAAGCACACACCCGAGTATACACATTTACAGCCCCAATCACTGTCAGATATAATAGTTACTATTGCACAATCTCATACTGACCCATGCATATATATGACTATAAACAACACTTCGTCTAGAGTCTAGTATCTCAGTCTAGACTATAGACCAATGTATGCAAAGCGTTGTATAACAACTAATAATGTCGTTCATTGAGCGCAGTTGAGGTCCTGACTTTTTTAATACGTTCAACATCGAGGAGCCACTTCCATCAGACGCGTACAGCTTGCCTTTTCTCCCTTTATACATTTTCCTTCTTAATGTAACATTGTTCCTGCCCTATGTTTCCTGAATAAATAATATTAAACGAAAAGAAATAGATTATATTCTATTGATTGAAAGTTAATTTACTTAGTCATGTTTTTAAATCAGCTTTACCAATATTGTGAATAACTGGTCGAAGTATAACATTTACATCAGTGACATAAACACAAATTCAACATCAAATACTGTTTTCTTTTGTGGAGAAATTATCGTTTCACACTTCTACACAATTAGTCTCTACTTCAATCTTTTACAATCGTCCGGAGTTATGTTAACAGTAATAATTCATAATTAGGTGCTAATACGATTTTCCTTACTTCTAAACTAGAAACAAATAATGAAGTATAAGTGTATACGAATACGTAGGCTACCGGGATTACCACGAAAGATGTGTTAGAACAGTGTAAACGATCTATTTTATATATCCGCTGAGATAACAGTAAGTCAAACCTATTTCGTATATAATAAAAGCTATTTCATTATATTAATACGAGACTTTTCGTCTGTCTTTACACTGTGAGTTCAAATTCCGCCGAGATAGACTTTGCCTTTCACCCTTCCCGGTCCGATAAAGTCCCAGCTGAATACCGTGGTCGATATCACTGATTTACACCCTCGTCCGAAATTGCTGGCCTTATGAAAATATTTGTAACCTATATTTATTTGTAACCTTTATTTATACCGAGTGAATATAGTAAGTGAGTCTAATTTTTATTTTTATTCATCGACATAGGACGTTCAAATTGTATACTTGGTAGAGTACCGCTTCCCCCGAGGTAACACATATTCTCTTTTGGATGGGTTTTAGCAGAAGCAACCCGCTGTCATTGAGTCCTTGACGAATGTGAGGTACATGCTGTCCGGCAACCACGTAAGCTTCAGGTAAACTTAGAAGACACCATTATCACGATCAATGCGCAAACATGGTAGAAGATTGAAAAAGAGAAAAATCAGAATGTAAGAAAAACCACAGTCTGGAAGACCATCAACTACGAGAAGATGTATGAATTAGGAATCTGTTGACCCATTGTTTCGCACATAGAGCAGAGTCAAAATCTGTGAGTTTTCTTCTTCATAAATTTTTGGAATGCAGCTGAAAGTGCTTATGCAATTCATTAGGAGAAAGAAGCAAATAAGGTACTGAAAACGATCCATAATCAACATGATAATATGTAATCACACACATCTTTGGTACTAAATTCAGGCGAACAGCAATCGCTGATATAGCGCCCTTTGACTTTCATTTATTCTGTGTAATGAACGATTTGGTTACAGAGACGATGTGAAAGTGGCTGTGAAAAACAATGCCTACAAAATTCTTTCAATGTGGATTCAAGTATTGGATTCAACA
This sequence comes from Octopus sinensis, assembly GCF_006345805.1. NCBI lineage: Eukaryota > Metazoa > Mollusca > Cephalopoda > Octopoda > Octopodidae > Octopus > Octopus sinensis. The sequence goes on from NC_043015.1 coordinate 21,531,152, forward strand.
AAGATGCAAATACATCGGGGCTTGTACCAATTATATTCAGTACTACCTTTGCAGAGAGAAGTTACAAAGCCAAATTGGGCAAGTTGAGTGATCTTTGTTAATAGAAAGGTTTTGCCTACTTCTGTTTTATTTTCAGTAGAGGTCTCGACCGGTTTTGTGAATTAAACTGAGGAATATAATTGTAGTAATCAAACAAAATACCAATAATTAAAAAGTATTCTTAAAACTAAAATATTTCCAGTCCCATATAAAACTGTGAATTTGAATGGACTGTTGGGGAAAAATCTCCCTCAGTTTGTTTTTGTAATATGAGAATCTCAGTTATGCTAAACACCCTTGTATCTCTCTCTGTCTCTCATATTTCTCCCGATCACACACACACACACACACTCTCTCTCTCTCTCGGCCCTTTTGCCCTACTCTCTTTTACTCTTTTACTTGTTTCAGTCATTTGACTTCGGCCATGCTGGAGCACCGCCTTTAGTCGAGCAATCGACCCCGGGACTTATTCTTTGTAAGCCCAGTACTTATTCTATCGGTCTCTTTTGCCGAACCGCTAGGTAACGGGGACGTAAACACAACAGCATCGGTTGTGAAGCAATGCTAGGGGGACAAACACAGACACACAAACACACACACGCATATATATATACATATATACGACAGGCTTCTTTCAGTTTCCGTCTACCAAATTCACTCACAAGGCATTGGTCGGCCCGGGGCTATAGCAGAAGATACTTGCCCAAGATGCCACGCAGTGGGACTGAACCCGGAACCATATGGTTGGTTAGCAAGCTACTTACCACACAGCCACTCCTGCGCCTGTTTGTTTTCTATGACAGAAGTATCGCTATCTGTACAGCAAGTAGTATAAGATCCACCACTGAAACCTACAACAATTATACGACACGGCGCCCCTTAACCCCTTATTAAGCATATTTTTTTGTCCGATTCTTTGGATATTTTCATCAACCCATTCAGTCTCTAGAATACAAAATATCCAGGATGCAATTTGCGCTTCGATATTACCAGCATACATCAATCTCTTTCTTATTTTCTTTAAACGCCAGCTTGTCCAGCTATCTATTTATCCATTTTCCATGGCGAATAAGTGATCAAGCTGACATTTCCCTGAACGCGATACCGGTTGGTTGCAAGATTCAAAGCCAGTAATTTTGAGGGTAAGAGACAAGTCGATTACATTGAGACCAGTATTTGAACTGATAGTTTATTTAATCGACTTCCAACGGATGACACCACACAAAGTGAACCTCGCCGGGATTTTGTCCGACGTGCTAACGACTCTAACATCTCGCCGCTTTAGAGATTAGCTGAAATTTATACAAACCGAACTACAAATATACTTGTCTCAGCACATCTTCGAAGTTTGCAAAGGCAAGGGACACAGCCTCTACTCCAGTGCCACTGAAGCATGAAGTAAATCATTTTACAAACGTTATACGGATATTTGACATTTTTCTGAATTCTCATTATTGACGGCATAATAATTCTTAAAACATTCACTTTTTACATTTCATTAAATCTTGTTCTTTATAAAATTCTTGCAACAGTTACCAAATAAGATGTCTGTGTTTAGGTTTCAGAATTTTTCCACATGCATAGATTTACTTCTTCGTTCAAGTTATTTTCGTTCCATATTTTGCTAGTTTTCTTTTCTTTTCAAATTTTCAGTTTATTTTTATTTACATAAATATTTATGCATTTCTTTATTTTTTAAATGAAATGTTCTTCAGGTATTGAAAACTAATGTTTATATTATTTCCAGAACAAACTTTTCAGAACTTGTTCAGCTTCGAGAATATATTTTCGTACATTCTTTATCGCGTCTATGTGTGACCGTGATACAATGTAGCTAATAAGAATTGGTACGAAAACTCAACAGCATAAAGAAGCACAATTACAAAAAAAAAGATAAACAACCAAAATTGCTCCAGGGTAAACAACAAATCAAAACATTTTATTGTCCAATAAAAATCGAGAAACTAAGTATCTTTCTATCCCTCTCGTTCCATTTCTGTTTCGGTATCTATCTATCTAGCTATCGATGTGTATAAATTTATTCTCTATATATTATATTTATTATAACATCGTTTATCTAATTATCAATTTAAAGATGCATATGTATATATCTACATACACACATATATGTATTTAGCATAAAAGGAGAAACGAATAAATGTCACATATAGTTGGTACTTTCAATGAAATATGAGAAGTACCTGAGCAATATCTGGTTTTCTGCATATATACTAAATAAGTTAATCTTAAAAGAACGTGTGGGGCGATAATGGATATACATGCGAGTCAGACCGAATTGGATCTACAAGGTTTAATATGTTTTTTGTTGCGATCTTATGGTGCATTAAACATTCGCTGAGGTCGACTTTGTCTTTCATCATTTCGGGGTCGATAAATTAAGTACCAGTTGCGTACTGGGGTCAATCTATTCGACTGGCTCCCTTCCCAAGAATTTCGGGCCTTGTGCCTAGACTTGAAAAGGATCTTACGGTTCATTCATTAATGTTTATGCATTAAATTCTTATATATACATTATACATACATACGTACATTCATATATATATATATTCACGAGTAAGCACAGTAATGCAAAAGAAGTCGGAAAGAAATAGTACTCGAATACCAAACATGGAGTAATATATTTTTTATTAAAGCTGCAAAAACCTCACAAAAAACTATTTTTCACGATTCCGTTCGTCTAAATGGCCGTGTCACATCCTGAACAAAGATATGAATTAGATTTCCGGATGCACAAGTGAAGCTGGTCTTAATTGTGAATCTCTGTCCTTGTTTGAAGTGGAATTCCGAACCTTCCAGTAGGTTGGGTCATGTTCCACCATTTCGAAATAAGCACTTTTCAAATGTTGGTGTCGTTGCTGTTTTTTACATTTGATGAATCTGTCTGTTTGTAGAATGTGGATTCATCTTTGGATCCCTTGTGAATATTGGTATGCCTCATAGTTTCTAGGATTGAGTGTAGATTTATAGGTAAGCATTTTGAGATGAGGTGTGGGATTTCATTTTGCTTCCCTCAGTGTTTTGATACCATAAATGAATGTGGATAGAGTTTCTGAGCTAGTGTGGATCTAAGGTCGATGGTCGAAGGTCTGTGTATTTGTATCAGACACTATTGGGAAAATCTTTTTTGCTAAATTAAAACGAATATTGATAGTGATGTGTTTCGTGTGGCATGAACAGAATGTGTTGCTTCGTGTCTGTTGGTTTATGAAACAATGATTGCCTCTAGCTACTAAAGCCTTCTTTTTTAATTCTTTCTCTGTTTATTTTCTCATGATCCTTTCTGTCTAGAAACGTAAAAACCTCACCCAGCGTTAAACTAATAGACCTGTGAATTGTTTATACATCTGTCTTTGTCTTTTGTTTTTTGTAAATTCCAACTATATATATATATACATGCACGCAAAAAAGTATATGTGTGATCACGCTTGTGATTGAGTGCTCTCTGACATTCTTTCTCACTACCGTGTCTCTTTTTGACTATGTTTCTGTAACAGACGTGAGATATTTCCCGAAATACGGCCTCGTTTGAACAGATTGAAAAGTTTGAACAGTTTGAAAAGCCTACAGTATATAACAAATGTGTGGATCGAAAGTCACTGAAACAATAATAATAATAATAATAATAATAATAATAATAATAATAATAATAATAATAATAATAATAATGATAATTACATTGGCAAATTAAGTAAATATAAACACCTGGAACTTGAAATATAAAAGGTATGACATCTTAAGTAAGAACGGTTCCTATTATTGCAGGTGCCATAATCCTGATAAAAAGTGGATTTCAGAAACATCTAGATAACATCCCCGAAGAACCATGTATCAGAGTAATCCACGAGATTGTGCTGACAAGTACTGCCCACATCCTTAGAAAAACCCCATCGATTTAAATGTCTGTGTTGTATTACTTGGAGATATTTCGCTACTGCCCATGTCACTTGCCGTTCCCAAGCTTTAAGGCATATTGTAACATCTCTTATCCGTCACTCGCCCTTGGACCCCGGCTGAGTCTCGGCAAGTAGTTGTGAGAAACATGCAGGTTAAAATTAAACAACAACAAGAGCAACAAAATCAACAACAACAGCAAGAATAATAATAATCAACGTGTAAGAAGAAAAAATAAACAACTATAACGATTTGAAGTGGGAAATATGAAGGTTGTGGTCAACGAGGAGAGTAGATTTGATACCAATAGTAATTGGTGCATTTGGAAGTATCAGCACTCAACTATCAGCATGGCTGAAAAAAGAATGGTGCAACTACGAAGGTAGACCACGTATTAAAATCAGCATCGTTTGGAACTGCGAGAATATATATATATATATATACATATATATATATATATATATTATATATATATATATGGACGAGAGAGAGAGAGAGAGAGAGAGAGAGAGAGAGAGATGGAGAGAGAAAGTAAGAAAGCTAGTGAGAGAGAGAGAGAGAGCGAGATAGATAGATGGATAGATATAAATGTTTAAAAATAAGTGCAAATATACAAAACCAAAACAGAGGAAGGACTAAGAGCAACGAACAGTGTGTATTGTTTTAACGCTGAGGAAGAATGGAAAAAAGTCTTAACATTTCCAAACCTAGACTCTTCTACAGAACGGAACGAGGTGAGAAAATAGAGGGAACTAGTTGGCTGGAGGCGAGGTTGACAAGGAAGGGAACTCTGATCTAGCAAATTTTTATGTGTGCGAAAGCAAGTACGTATGTATGTGTGAACGTCATGTGTGCATGTATATGTATAATAATTAGCGAATGCGTTGGTGTGTTTGGGCATGAACGTGTGCACATGTTAAAATTATGTGATCGTGTGTATATGATTACATAGAGGCGCTCGTGCGCATGCGTATCTTTGTGTACGAAGAAGTTCGTGTGTGTGTGGAGATATGTGTATTTATATGTGTATGCGTTTGTATGGTTGTCTGTATATGTTTGAAGCTCTCAGGCCTGCGTGTGTGCGTGTATATCACAGTATACGCGCAGAATGTGATAAGAACATTAATTTCTTTCGACCATGCAATTGTATTACATTTAGAAGCAAATATTTGACTAACTGATATTCCACAACAGTGATGTATGCCGTTGGCTCAAACTCTGTTCAAACGAAGGAGTGGGGGGAACTGGAAGCGTGGGTGCTGGTATATGCGCATTGAGAGGAAATGAGCGTGTGGGGGTGCTAATGTGTGTTGAGTGGGAATGAGTGGGTTTGCGAGAAGATAGCAGTGCAATGTGGGGAATGTGTAGTGTGTGTGAAAGCGAGGACGTAGGTTTAGATAAAGAGAAGTTATATATATATATATATATATATATATATATATATATACAGTTGCGGCCAAAATGTTCAGAACGGCATTGTGTTCGTCAGAAAAGTAGGTATAATTTTTTATCAAAGTTGTTTCATTTTCTATAATTTTTACAGACAATAAATACAATATTATTCGTTATTGTTTGAGATTTTGGTGTAATTTGAGAGTATAATACAAAAATTATGGATGATTTAGTGATTTACTGCAAAACCTATGGCGGCCAAAAGGATCAGAACGGTTGATTTTACTCCGTGTTTTAATATATTTAACCGGCGAACTCTAATGGTTTGAATTTGTTTACGTGACGGTTCGTTTACTAAACATTAGTAAGAATATCTGCAGTGTACTTTGTTAATATAATGCCACTTACTCCGTTACCAATTCGTCAGTAGATTATTAAGCTTCGAAAGAAGGATAATTTAAGTATTTGGTCTATTGCAAAGATTGTTAACAAGTCAAAAACTATTGTTCATTGTATTCTTAAGGTCTACGATGATTGTGGTTCGTGTGAAGCAAGAAAGTATACAGGTAGGCCAAGAAAAACGACCAAGAGAGAAGATCGTGCTATGGTAAAGTTGGTTAAACAGGACAGATTTAAAACTGCTGCTGCTGTTTCTCGGGAAATGAGCATTGTACTGAAGAAAACTTTATCTCGAAAACTGTTTCTCGTCATTTAGTTGAACATGACCTACAAGCAAGAGCACTTGCAGTGAAGCCACTGATCAGCTCCAAGAATAAAAAGTGTCATCTTACCTTTGCAAACGAACATGTGTTGTGGTCTCAAGAAAAATGGCAAACGGTGCATTTCAGTGATGAAACTAAGTTTATGTTATTTGGCTCAGATGGGAAAAGTAGGTGAAAAATTGTCGTCTATATGCCTTAAGACTAGTGTTAAATTCGATGGAGGAAGTGTTATGGTTTGGGGGATGATATCTGGAGATGGTGTAGGCCCTTTTGTGCGATTACACGGAAAGGTAAATGCAGAAGTTTATAAACAACTTGTAACATATCATGTCTTGCCTGTGCTGAGAAATTCAACTAAGCGACCACCCATATTCATGCAGGACAATGCCCCATGTCACAAGCGTGTGTGTAAATTTGCCAGAGAGAAAGTGGAATCCAAGAGACTATGTTCCGAATTACTACGATAATTTCGCCTCATAATGAATCCATGCCGCCACATTGTCGTTGATGACACCTAGCTCAATACTATGGGCGTCCCTTAAGCAACACGCTCCAAGCTGTCTACCCTAATATAAAATTATATATATATATATATATATAGTGAGAGTGAGAATTTACAAAAAATAAAAGACGAAGACGGGTGTTTAAAATAAGAAACAGATGTATTACTTTAACACTCAAGAAGTGAGAAATCATCCACGTTTCGAGCCTACGCTCTTCGACAGAAAGGAACACAGAACTAAACAGTGAGAGAAAATAATATATACATGTGTGGTAAGTAGCTTGCCTACCAACCACATAGTTCCGGGTTCAGTCCCACTGCATGGCACCTAGGGCAAGTGTCTTCTACTATAGCCTCGGGCCGACCAAAGACTTGTGAGTGGATTTGGTAGATGGAAACTGAAAGAAGCCCGTCGTATATGTATATAAGTGTATGTGTATGAGTATGTTTGTGTCTGTGTTTGTCTCCCACCAACATCGCTTCACAACCGATACTGGTGTGTTTACGTCCTCGTAATCTAACGGCTCGGCAAAAGAGACCGAAAGAATAAGTACTGGGCTTACAATAATCCTGGGGTCAATTTGCACAACTAAAGGCGGTGCTGCCGCATGACCGCAGACAAATGACTGAAACACGTAAAAGAGTAATGAGAGAAAGTAGAATAATGAAAAGTTCTTGACACAGTATAATATATTTGAAAGGGGATATTATTATCAAAATAAAAATTATCCTCCCAAACAGACATCTTTAGTCATTTTTTAAATACATCTATACAGCCACACACAACCACACACATACATATGTGTGTGTGTGTGTGTGTGTATGTATATAGCTAGCTAACTAGTTATGTAGACCTGTGTGTGAATGAATGTATACATGTATATATAAATAATATATATATATATATGTATGTACGTGTGTGTGTAGAAATATGGGGCAATACATCCACGCTCACACACATTTAGATATTTACGTGTGTATTCGATTGTGTTTTTTTTTTTATATTGCTTCCCTATAATCAATTTCATTGTACCACTAGCTGTTCTGTTATATCACACAGTCGCTATATAAAGATATTCTGATGGCTGTCAATTGACGTAGATTTGTGCGTTGGTTTTCAATTTTAAGAAATACGTATAAAATAAATAAATACAGATTAAATTATGTTTCCTGAACAGAACACGAAATCATGTATTTGAGAATTAGTCGAATGATCTCTGTATTTGACTGATGTTTTAAAGTACCGTCTCTGAAAGTTCTTTCGAGCAATTGAATCCTTGGTTGTATTAGGGATCAGAATACAAAGGATAGATGAGTAAAAGCTGGTAAACAATTCTGGAGGACCATCTACAGAATACATCAACAAACACGCTTTAGACATTCTCAGAACTTGATATGAAGTAAATGAAAATTAAATCTTATATTTTGTGTGATATATTACCATTCCTTTCACCTTTCGCTTTTGGTCAGAAACTAAAATTTCTAACAAGAAAAATACAAGAGAAATCACAAATGAAAATGCTTTGGAAACCGAATGTAGAACCACTAAACGTAAAAAGTATTTGATAAAGAAATCCAAGAAATCATTCTTCGGAATATCTTTGCAAAGGATGAACAATTTGTCTAAGAGAATATTGATCCTAGAACTTTCTCTTCATTGTCATATTCTTTACTCAACAAATATAATTCATCACTTAAATATTTCCTATATTCCTTACTCTCTCTCTCTCTCTCTCTCTCTCTCTCTCTCTCTCTCTCTATTTCTATCTCTTTTACCCTTCGACTATTGAAAGGAAAAACTGCAAAAATATAACTAAAGTCCACTGAAATAACGAAACGAAGCAAAAATAAGGAAAGAGGAATATGCGGATTTCTAATAGTGAATTCTATGCACTGTAATAATATAATATTAAAAAGAAAGAATGCGCTCGGAATATCTGACTCAGGGCATTGAAACATTTTGGTGATTCTTGTTTATTTTGTCTGCGTAATCTAGAGGGTGAATATTTTTCTGAACACCAGGAATAGCAGAGCTGCGAGATTCAGTTTGTTATTTCTTGAAACATAGCCTGCAGCTCTTAGAGTGATTTATGGAAAATCTTTATATATGTATACATACACACAGAGACACAGACACAAACACACACAGAAACACACCCACACACCCACACACACGCACACACACACACAGACACGCGCGCGCACACACACATACATTGGTATCTTGTATTTTTCACTCTGATTGCAGGAAGAATAATAATAAAAATAGTAAAAATGATAATAATAATAATAATGATAATAATAAACATGATGATGATGAAGATGATGATAATTTATTATTATTATTATTATTATTATTATTATTATTATTATTATTATTATTATTATTATTATTATTATATTATTATTATTATTATTATTATTATATCATGCGAAATACAGACAGATATGACAATACCGCGATCGGTATTTATGCATCAGCATATCTACCCTTATCAAAAACAACGGCATCGCCATAACATCCATCAGCATCTCAAACCTGAACAAAAGCAACAACATACGCTACTACTACTACTACTACTACTACTACTACTAGTAGTAGTAGTAGTAGTAGTAGTAGTAATAGTAGTAGTAGTAGTAGTAGGAGGAGGAGGAGTACCACACCACCACCACCACCACCATGATCATGATCATCATGATCATTATCATCATCGTGGTCATAATTATGCCCAATCGTCCTCCTTATAAGGAATTTATTACATAAATATATTATATGAACTACGTTTATGTACCAATAAAATTCTCTATAACCGACGATCAGCACAATTTCGTTGCTGTCAGCTTTGAGTATTCATGCTATCTTCGATTTGGTACAATCGGTAGGTCTTCGAAAACATGCCTCATGCTATTTGGCCCAATTCTTCTCTACGTTACTATTAATCCCCAAGAGGTCAAATATGCTCTTCATTTTTATTCTGCTTTGGTGTCGATAAAATAAAGTACCAGCCAAATTTTGAAGTCGATAACATCATATAAACCATTATCTTCAAAACACTTACGTACCATTGCGTCTAAATTTGAACCAATATTATCTTAAATAAACGATTTCTTCGTGGTTAACCCGACAATATTTAATAGTTTATATTATTAAGCCGTCAGCTGGCAGAATCATTTGCTCCCCGAAATAAATGATTAGCGACATTTCATTCGCCTTCACGTTCTGAATTAAATTTACTTTTTATCCTTTGAGGGTCGAAAAATTAAGTACCGGCTGAGTACTGTGTATCGATGTATTTGACTTACGCCCTTTCCCCGTAACATCTGGCATTGTGTTAAGGTTGGAAACTAATGTTATCTTAAAGAAAATGTTTTATCTTGATTAAATCCACAAAAACTAATTTATATTATGAAGGCAGCGAGTAAGTCGGCGATCTGGCAGAATCGTTATCACACGGGAAGAAATGCTTAGCGGTATTTCGTCTGTCTTCACGTTCTGAATTCAAATTCTGCCGAGGTCGACTTTACGTTGCATCCTTTCTGGGAGGATAGTATAAATACCAGCTGAATACTGAGGTTGACGTAATCGGCTCATATCCACCTTCCCCAAGCTGCCTTTGTTCCAATTATTTGAAATAATTATTAAGGCAGCGAGCTAGCAGAACCACTAGCACACCGCATAAAATGCTTATTGTCATTTCATCCATCTTTACGATCTCAATTCAAATTCAGTTGAAAACGACTTTGGTTTTCATCGGATCGTGGTCGATAAAGTAAGTACGATTTGAACAATAAAGCTGATGTAATCCGTTTACTCCTCCCATAATATTTACTTTTATATCTTGATTACCTTGGACTATGGTGTTTCCACCGGAAATACTTCATCCGGATAGACCTCCTAAAAATGCTTACATTTGTTTAATTCTCCATCCGTGGGTGATGTTCAACAAAATGTTGAATATTTGTTATCGCGTGTGGGGCAAATAGCTCTGCAATTCTTGTCAATATTGAAAATCAAACCACTAACATTATTTGATATGTAAAGGTGGGCAGTGATCAGAAATTTCTGGTGGCCACAGAGAAAGAAATTGATTGCTACAAAGAAAGGACATGTTTCAAATATGTTATGAGCCCACATTAAATTTTATTACAGTTTGCAGAAGTTAGTGCGGCAAGCATATAAGAATGAGGAAACTGGTGAGGTTAAGTAGGCAGCTAATTGCACTGTAATTGCCTGGTGGCAAGCATTTTAAGATAGTATTTTCTGTTGGTGGGTTTGGGTAATACGCAGTGCGTGCTGTGTACCTCGAATGACCAAGTGTGTTTTCTCCTTAATATCGAAAAACAAACTTTGCATTTTCTTTTCTTACAATTTTGTACGTTATTGCAAACTTATTTCCTCATGTTGACTTTTATTTATGATCTCAAAATGTAGAAGACGCAAATGGAATTGGTTATCTTTGTTGTTTTATGTCATATTTCATCATTGTCATAACTCGGGATCTTGTCACAACTCAGGATCATCAATACTTGTTATAAAACTTCTGTTACTGGTGAGTGGGAGCGCTTAGTTGATTACATTGACGCCAGAACTTGACGAGTGCTTTATTCATCGATCACCAGTGACTGAATAGCAAAGTCGGCCTCACAGAATTTCACCTCAGAGTAGAGACCCGGTAGAAATGTTGTTAAAAATTATGTCTGGAGCGGTAACGATATTGCCAACTATCTGCCTTATCAATACTTTCAATAGTATTACTATTAGCAATAATATTAATAGGCCAGTTTGGTTTTTGTACGTACCTGATGCGTGCGTCACGCTTAAGAGAAAGAAACTTTGTTGCTTAAACAAAAATTTTGTAGATCTCTTGCAATCTCTAGGAAGAGATTTGAAACCACCACCTATGTGTTGCATTACAACTTCTCAACAACTACTCCTATTAGGCCACCGGGACAAGAAGGAGCTTAATGAGAAAATTAAGATACTTAAATTTGTCGCATGTCCTGCAAGGGAGAGAGAAGGTGAGAGAGAAAGAGATTGAGAGAGAGAGGGAGAGAGGGAGAGAGAGAGGGAGTGGCTGATACACACACACGCACATTTGTCTTTAGGTCTTCTACCCATTTAAATTCGGCCATACACCATTTAATATGTTAAGTCTTGTGTTCCGAAATTTAAATTTTGAATTTGTTTTAAATATAACATTACATCTCAGCTAGAAAGAGACATCTTTTGGCTTTCGAATACAACATTTTATTTCTCTTTCTATATTTTTGTTAAGTTACAATTTGCCTGTTTCGTGAAGATTGTTCCTATTTCTTTTTTCTTGTATCAAGTAATGGACAGAAGCATTAAAAAAAAATTAAATTCATAGAGCCGAATAAAATCAAAAATATTAATTCTATTTTTCCCCTTTCCTTAATACTAACAAGAGAGATCTTGCTGTTATTTGTAGCAAATTGAACAACCACACAGATTTGTTCAATTGGCTCATTTGTTGGTGTGTATAAGTAAACAAAAACTAAAACAAACTCACACACACATACACACACTCACACTCACACTTCCAGCTCGATTAAATAAGTACCAGTTACGTACTGGTTTCGGTGTAATCGAGTTAATCACTTCCCCCAAATTTCAGGTCTTGTGCTTCCAGCAGACGGGATTATTATTATTATTATTATTATTATTATTATTATTATTATTATTATTATTATTATTAGTAGTAGTAGTAGTAGTAGTAGTAGTAGTAGAAGTATTAGTAGTAGCAGTAGTAGTAGAAGTAGTATTACTATTATCATCATCATTGCTTTTGCACAGCTTCTAACGCTGGTGATGTAGTACGGTGCGAGCTGTTCACTACGAGTGAACTAAGGTAACACCACTCATCTTTCGAGTATTATCCGGAGTATTCGAGCGGTTCCAAGCAGTGCTGCTTACTGCAAGTGTTTCACGCTTATGGCAGCCCCTATTATTGCTATGTACTTCTCAAGATTTTTTACTCACTGTTCCCAGGGTGGAGCACTATTATTATTATTATTATTATTATTATTATTATTATTATTATTATTATTATTATTATTATTATTTTTATTATTAAGGCAAGGGCTGGCAGAATCGACAGCGACATTTCGTTCGTCTTCAAGTTTTGAGTTCAAATTCTGCCGAGATCAGCCTTTCTTATTCATTCTTGCTGGGTCATAAAATAAGCACTTCCCCAGAAATTACTCGCCTTTTCATAAAATTTGAGACTGTTATTAACTACTACTACTACTACTACTACTACTACTACTATACTACTACTACTACTACTATTGAAAACAGCTAAAATACTGATATATGCTTATACAAAATGTTCTCATATTAAGACATTCTACAAGTATCATGCCTGTATCAACACTTTTATGCAATTTTACCTGTAGAAAAAAATATTATTAGTTGGAGAAAAGTTTCTTAAAATTATCTCCAAAATATCCTGAGGTAGCGCAATTTGCAAGTGTGCAAATTATGATTAAAACATATTGAGGAGAAAAACATATGAACTTACAAAATCCAACTAATTCGTATACACATCGGTGCACGCGTATTCATATATATGTGTGGGTGTGTATGTGTGTATTTGTGTGTGAGTGTTCGTGAACGTGTATTCATATGCATACAGATATAATGGCTGATGTATGCGTATATATATATGTATATATACAAACACATATATATATATAAGATGTAATATATATATATATATATATATATATATATATATATATATATATATATATATGCCATCAGAATAGCTAGCAAAATTGGATCAATGGGTTCCTCACAAAATTTGCGTGTTTAATCGCGTCCAGTCAATGATTGTGTACTCTTCTTTGCTGTCTGGTCTCACCAAGGAACCTTTTTTCGGACCGAATAGTGACTGGTGACTGATCTCTATAAACATGTCAAGCGCCGGAGATTGTGGGTAGGAAAACGAGAAACACCGGCACCCATGCTAAAGAAGGTCTTCCCCCACGTAAGGTGTTGTTATCTGTTTGGTGGGATATGAGAGCTTTAGTCCACTTTGAACGTCTAAAGCAAAACCAGTCGATAGGAAAGATTTACTGCAAGTAGCTTGAGGGCTCAATTCAGCGCTAAATGAATAACGACCATCTTCGTTTGGTTTCAAGAAGTAAGATGTTCTTCCATCAGGATAATGTTCGGCAACATACATTCAAATGCTGGAACAGTTTGAATAAGAAATGATGCCCACTCCTCCACCATATTTGCCAGACAATGCCCCATCTTATTATCATTTATGCCGCAGCTTTCAAAATCATTTGGACGTAAAAATATGAGGAGAGAAATGGAGCAGTATTTTTCGTCACGGAAAAGTGAAGCTTCGGAAAAACGGCCTTGCAAGTCTAGCAGTTAGATAGAAGAGCACTGTAAGGAACGAAGGAGAGTATATTTTGATTTTAATCTTAATTTTGAAAAATAAATCAAGTATGGAAAGCTGCATTATATATGGGATGAACTAATGTGTGTATATATATATATATATATATATATATATATATATATAATATATATATATATGCATATACATACATACATATATATACATATATATATATATATATATATATATTAATATATATATATGTACAAACATACCTTCCCCCCATATATATATATATATATATATATATATATATATATATATATATATAATATATATATATTTGTTGCACGTATTCATCCACAAGCGTGTAAATGCATATATATCTGTGTTTATGTGAAGATGAAGCTTCTTCCAATTCGGTTTCCCGTTTCACATTGTTGTAGCCATTCAAGCCGAAAAGAGGAACGTATCATGATATTCGACAACTTTCACGAACGTTTTCAATTATAATCAGCCATACGCACCGTCAAGAAAAGTTTCGTTACTAGAAGATTAGTTAAGAAAATTTGTCATGCTTTCATGCCTTAATTTCAATCGGCAAATCTGTTTGTTTTTATCATGTATTCACTTTCGGAGGGACATGATATTTTCATATCATAATATTGCGTTTGTATGAGCAATTTGTATTATTGATAAATAAATGAATTCATTTTTACAGATATTTGGCTATTTTTCAGGGTATAACAAATCTATTCTGTAGGACAATATTGTAGTTATTTGGAAACATATGCCAAGTGTACTTTAAGCAGATGCCAATAATATTTGCCAATCCTGGTAGTATTTTGTGTTCGTAAAAGTAATATGTTGTTGCTTAGTTCTTTAGCAGAACATCGTGACTCACGAACAAATTTAAGTTGGTAGAATGAAGCATGTTCTCTGAATGCTTAATTTCTTTATGTTCCTTTGCTGTAGTGAGAACGAATAGAGAAATTTGTCTAGTTCGAAGCTAGTGGAGATGCATTGTAAAAAATACATACCCACAGACATACACATATACATACATACATAATATATATCAGCCGAAATTACTACGATGATCCGGTTCTTGACTGAAGACTGAGGGGTTCGAATGTCCTGTCCATGTTTATTGTATCGTCTTCTAAGAGTTATACGTTCTTGTCCATGTTGTATTTTTCTACTTACCTTAATATATATATATATATATGTATATGAGGTTTTGTTAAGGAAGAGATGGTTCTTTTCATATGTGACTTATATCCAAGCGTCCTTCGGTTTATCCATACATCGGTGAATTTACTGGCATTTGATTCTTTGAATTACTATCAGTGTTTATAAGACACTAGTACTCTACACAATATTGAATTCCGTTAGTCCGTATAGATGATTGCATCTGAATCAATATATGCAAATATAATTTTAGTAGTATAATATAAAGAAAATGGAGAGTTTGAATGCAAAAAAAATCAACTTATTTAGATAATTGTCGATTACTTTATACCTACGATCGTTTCAATATCTATCTTCAATTAATGCGGCCAGGTGGCAAAAACGTTAGCACGCCGGGTGAAATGCTTAGCGATATTTCGTCTCTCTTTACGTTCTGAGTTCAAATTCCGTGAGTTCGACTTTGCCTTTAATCCTTTCGGGTTCGTTAAATTAAGTACCAGTTGTGTACTGGGGTCGATCTAATCGACTGACCCCTCCCCGAAAATTTCGGTCCTTTTGCGTTGAGTAGAAAAGAATATCTACCTTCATTCATTTTACAATTAATAATTGCATTATGAGTTTAACAGCTTCAGGCTGTTAAAGAAGGCATTTGATAGTGCTTAGATGATGTGCTCAGCTGTCTAGTAATTGCGTAAAGCTGAGAGTTATATCGTTAGAGAGGTTGATGATTTGACTCTTTAAATCATACATGTGGAATCTCCTAAGAAATTACTTGTCGTATAACTTGGTCAATACTTTCTCATTAAGACCTCCTCTACACAGCAAAACAGGAGAATGCGGGGAAAGTGTTGATGATCAATCTGGGGAAATACTCGGTTAAATATCATAAGAAGATATATTAGATTATTTAACCGTGAGTTGAAGAAGTAATTATCTTCAAGAGAGTAAAAAAATTACTAATTTCACACTGCAAAATTAATTGCTCTATATCTCATGGCAAATTATTTTATTTCTCTTCACAAATATAGCGTAAATGCTTTAAAGAAATTGAAAGCTGATATCTTTAAAAATTATATTTTAAATGATAAATGCTATTTCATACAGGAGTAGGTTACTCACTAAACGAAATTATTCGGAATAGAGAACCTGTAGTATGTTTTGTACCCTTGAAAGGTATTTTCTGAGATGTATACAAGCAAAATAGCATTAATTAATGTTTTACCATGCTCAGTTCAATTTGCTTCTGGTACAACAGAAATAGGCAAAATAATACTTTACGATACAAGCAAGTAAAGGAATACTGAAAACAAAAGACAAACAGAGAATCAGAAGTCATTATCGATAGATAATGAATAATTTGTGAAAACGCCGCAGAGATTAGATTCACAAAAAATATTACACAACATGTAAACTATAATATTACATAACAGCGTCGCCAATGAAGGTCAAGTGAAGTCATATATCGCCGAACAACACATGTTCTTCTTTAAATTGTTGGGTCATAGATACATTCAGGAGACTAAAATATGTTTGAATATGATTGTCTTGATTACACACAATTTAATTAAATTTAGTGTGATTGTTCAGTTTGAACAAAGTAGTGTGAAAATGAACAGCAGGATAATTGCAGAAACAGTAAGTAGTATCTGTCATTACACACAAAAGGAAATTTGCTGCAGGTTTAGAATAGTAATGGTGGGGGTGGGGATGATGAGGATAACAACAACAACAACAACAACAATAATAATGTTAATAATAATAATAAAAGAGGTTGACAAATATTATCTACTAACATGAGAGGTAGGACATTTATTGGCTATGGGAAAATTGGAGGTGGTCCCAGGTATTGACGAGGTGCTTCGTAATGCTAGTAGCAGTGTTGAAAACTATGTTTAAAGAATCGGTTGCAGATTCATGGTCACTAACAGAAAATAATAGAACTTGGAACTGCTAGAGTACTTCTACAACAACAATAATAATAGTAATAATAATAATAATAATAATAATAATAATAATAATAATAATAATAATAATAATAATAATAACAATAATAATAATAATAATGATAATGCACCACCCTAAGGCAGATACAGAACGACTATATCTGCCAAGAAAAGAGGGAGGCCGTGGTCTTTTGCAACTGGCAATAACAATGAAGATTGCTACAATTGGCCTAGACACCTACCTGAAAAACTCTGAGGACTGGTTGTTAAAACTTGTCTCAAAACATGAAAACAAGAAAGCATCATACTCAGTAACAAAACAGGCAAAGGAATATCTAAGTGAATTCCGAATACAACCAATTTCGGAATTAGAGATAGACATCCAAGAAACAAGCACAGAAAAAGCTAGGCGCATGAAAACCCGTGCCAAAACTGCGGCCTTAGATATTCTGAATAATAAATGGCAAGAAAAACCTCTCTATGGCAAATACCCAAAGAGAGCGAATAATGCAGATATTGACAAAGCCCTGACCCATCAATGGCTAATGGCCTTTGGCTTAAAATCTGAAACAGAGGGGTTTATCATAGCAGCTCAAGATCAATGCCTACCAACAAGAAACTACCAGGCTAACATATTAAAGAACGGCAGTAGCCCAACATGTCGTGTATGCCGACAACAAAATGAAACAATTGATCATGTTGTCTCCAAATGCAGTCTTCTAGCGCCTACAGAGTACCTCAACAGGCATGAGAGAGATGCACAATATATTCACTGGGTAATTTGCAAAAACCTGGATTAGCCCCATGAAAAAAACTGGTGGGAACACAATCCACCTCCAGTGCTTGAAAATGACCACATCTCACTCTGGAACTTCACCATTCAAACTGACAGGAAGATAGATGCAAATAGGCGAGACATCATATTGAAAGACTTCAGACAAAGAACATGCCTCCTCATTGATATGACTGTCCCAATCGATATAAACATATCTGTCAAGACCTACCAAAAACTGAGCAAATATAAAGATCTTGAAATAGAAATCTGGAAAATGTGGAAGCTGAAGACTAAAACAATACCTGTTGTCATAGGTGCCCTGGGAATGATAGCGAAAGGGACTGATTGCTACCTAACTCAGATACCAGGAAACCCCAAAATGGCAGAAATTCAAAAGATAGTGATCATGGGAACTGCTCATATCCTACGCAAACAAACTTTTTTATTTTTATTTTTTTTTTAATTTTATTTATTTATTTTTAATTTTTTTTTATTTTTATGTATTAGACATTCACTAGTACAACACCAACAAAAATAAACCCCAAATATATGGCACAGAACTTCCAACCTGTTGTCTCTTGAGGTCTCTGGGTGAGACTTGGCGCCAACTTGTACAGACATACAGCAAAAGTCAAACATAGAATAATAATAATAATAATAATAATAATAATAATAATAATAATAATAACAACAACAATGGATGTATCAATACCAATGGCTGACAATGTATCTGTAAAAGGAGCGGGGAAACTCCCAAAATGCAATGATCCGGAAGTAGTGGTAACCTGAATGTGGAGCCTAAAAAACGGAAACAATCCCTATAATAATAGGTGCATTAGGATCGACGTGGTTAACACGTCAAAAGGCGAAATTTGAGCTTAGAACGTAAGGACGAACGAAAACCGGAAGCATTTTGTACTTGTGTGTTTGTGTGTTTGGGTGGTTTACATGGTTGCACATATGTGTGAACGTGTATATTATTAGCATGTAGGTATATACACAGATATTTATGTTGGCAAAGCAGTGAGGTAGTGAAATACATTACTATAATTAGAAAGACACGTACAGTTAATAAACTCTCGTCTATGTTATTCAAAAATGAAAATAACTCTGATGTTTCATCGAAACATATATTTACTAAAATTACATAAAAATATCTTGAAATACTAAAGAGCGAATTTATTCAGTACATTTGCCATTGGCTTCAACCACGGCCTTCAGACGACTTCGGAATCTCCTGCAATACTTCTGGACGGTGACCTTGTTTAAGTTGTTGAATGCTGCCATAACCCTTGCCGTCAGTTCTTCTTTGGTGTTAAAAGGAGTTTTGTTAGTCTCTCTCTCAACTGCACCCCACACATGTTCATCAAGGGAGTTACAGTCCGGGGAATTAGGTGGAAAATGTTAGGGGTATGTCCTCGCAGAAATTGTCTGATATCCATGGCTGGGTTCTCCTGCTAGTGTGGTATGGTGCAGAGTCCTGTTGCCAGACATAGTGATAAGTATTGTGAAAAATATTGGCTTCAAGATTTAGCACAAGGCCAGAAATTTGCGGGTAGTGGTTAAGTCATTTAGATTGACCCAGGGATTCAACCGATACTTATCGAATCCAAAAGGATGAAAAGCAAACTCGGCGGAACTTAATCATTGAACCTAAAGGCAGACTGAATGTTGCTAAGCATTTTGCCCAACGCGGTAACGATTCTGCCAGTTCGCCGACTTAATATTGTGAGAAATTTTGAGTGAAAAACTTCTCATGGTATATGCCATTTTTGTTTATATTTTGGAGTACTTGCACCCACTTTACCACTATCTTTCGATTACAATTAGAAGCAACCGTGTCTTGCTTTGGGGCATAAATAAGTTAATTCTTTACAGTGGTGAATTTGTAAGTGAAACAATTAAAAATTTCCTTTATGTTAACCATTTCTTAAAGAGCTTTTACAATATACGAGGGGCGTTCAATAAGTAATGCCCCTGACACACTTCCCATAGCAGTAGAGCAACGAAACTTGGAACAGTTATTAGTCTTTTTCTACATAGAAACCACCCAGAGTTACGCATTTCTCCCATCGTTTGATGCAGCTCTGAAGACTGTTTTTGTAGAAGACCCCAGATTGCTCCTCCAACCACGACGTGACTTCAGAAATCAAGGCTGCATCATCTAGGAAACGCTTTCCTTTCAAATGCAACTTCATGGCTGGGAAGAGATGAAAATCAGAGGGTGCAAGATCCGGAGAGTAGGGGGGATGGGGAGGAGTTGATAGCCGCACGCCTGTGCTTCTGATCTGGCGACACGCGAGTTGTGGATCGGGGCGTTGTCCTGCAGGTGGAGGATGCCTTTGCTGATCTTGCCCCGCCTCTTGATTTTGATAGCTTCTCTTAATTTCCTCAAAGGTGAAGCATAATAGACTCCTGTAATTGTGGCACCCTTTGCCAGGAAATCTGTCTTCACTACTCCGTCCTGGTTCCAGAAGACTGTAAGCATGACCTTGCCAGCGGAGGGCTGCACCCTTGCCTTCTTTGGAGGAGGTGAGTCACAGTGCTTCCACTGCATTGACTCGGCTTTGGTCTCTGGATCATAGTGATGGACCCAGGTTTTATCCTATGCAATCAGTCTTTTGAAAAATTTTGACTCATCTTCTTGGCACATCTCCAAATTCATCCTCGAGGAATCGACGCGTTCTTGCTTCCGGAAAGGTGTGAGCAACCTGGAAATCCATCTGGCAGACACCTTTTGCATATGCAATTGGTCATGAATGATAGTTCCAAAGACCCGGTACTAATCTTGACCTCATGGGCTATTTGGCGAATAGTTATGCGTCGATCTTCCAAAATGGCAGCCTCAACTTGACAGACAGATGCCCCATCAATGGCAGAAGGGGCCGACCAGATCTGGGAGCTGTTTCCACAGAGTTTCGACCATGTTTGAATTCACGATGCCAGCGTTTTACAAGGTCATATGATGGGGCATCATCACCATAAGTTACTTTCATTTCATCAAAAGTCTCCCGTGGTGTGCGTCCTTTCAAATACAAAAACCGGATCACTGCTCGACACTCAACAGGCTCCATTTCACACTTGACTCAGTTCAAACACCTGTAAATCGGAAACCACTATTAGTTCAGAGCTGTGTTTTGCCACTTAATCTATAGAGATATAAATAATTGCACATGCAAAATTAAGCTAGATCAAACAACTGGAAGTGGGTCAGAGGCATTACTAATTGAACGCCCCTCGTATATTTGCTTAGAAACTGTTGTTTTGGAAGCGAAGAATTATCTTGGTATACGGTTTTAAAGAAGGCGTTGGAAGAGAATGATGCACCAAAACAGAAGTTTGTTGAGCAATTATTGATGGTGGTTGAGAAAATAAGTTAAATATGTGAAGTAAGAATAAAATTTTGCATGGAAACATTACAAATGCTAATGTCTTTCAGTTATACGGCTGTAGATCATTTTGAAAGATGAAGGGAATCCTGTCTACACATCTAACTCATCATGGAATTTTCCATTCAAATATTAAAATTATTTGTGATACATATTAATCGCTATTCACGCACGCTATCAGCAATGAGCCTCAATGCAGGTCTTCATGAATGGAATCGAGCACGTGAATCAATTAAGCATTCGCTAGGCACGACACAAACATGACGAACTTACACAAACAAGCCCATGCACGTGCTAACAGATGTATGAATGCATGAATGCATATATATATATATATATATATATATATATTAATCAAAATAAGAACATGATGCCAAGGATTCAGCGGTACATATGTTTCGGGCCTTTATTAGACGGATTTATAACAATGCATAATGTGTGTCTATGGCCTTCTTCAGCCGCGCACAATTACTACCTCAAGGACATGTATTACATCAAAAATTCTACGTTGGGGATGCAAATCCTCTCATTCGCGTACGACATGATGCGGCAACAGCACAAAAATGAAGCGTCCATCTCGTCCTTCTCTCAATGTAGAATGAGGAAGTTTGGATGTTGAGGTAATATAAATAAATGAATAAATAAATATATACATATATAAATACAGACAGACGTGAAGTAACTTGGTAATAAGAGTAAATAGGGATAAAGATGGAGGTGCGAGAATTCAGGACGAAGGATAAAAAAATATAAAAATGTGAAAGATAAAAGAATATAAGTATAGAAATATAAAAATATAAAGAATAAAGATATAAAGAGATATAAAAGTATAAATGAATATAAAGATATAAAGTTATAAAAAAATATAAAAAAATATCAGAAATATAAAGGATATAAGAATATAGAAATTTAAAAGAATATAAGGATAAGGGATATAAAGTTGTTACGGACCAACATGGTGGTCAGGAAAATGACATATTCTGGTTGTAGAAGCCGTGGGTGTCATAAATCAACCGGGACCTAGTGTATTGTAAAGTAGAGTTGTCTGGTTAAATCGCTTATCTAGTTCCTCGTTACGTGTCAAGTGGTCAGCATGTACATACATACACGCATGGATACATACACACATATACACGCGTACATATACGCACGCATACACAACCACACGCATATAAGCATACATACGTACTCTCGTGTAAACATATACAGATATACACGGAAAAAGGCGCATGTAGTTGGGTACACGAACCGACGCGCATACGTACGTATATACATACACGCACATGCTTACATTTATCAAGTACTCACCCTAAATTTATATATATATATATATATATATATATATATATATATAATATATATATATATATATTGTGTGTGTGTGTGTTGTGTGTGTGTGTGTGTGTATGTATGTATATATATATATCTCGTAAGCATTGATAATCTTTGTCGCTATTCAGCAATTAATAAACTATTGCATTTTCTTCTACTCCAAACACATCAGATATACGCTATACATATTCTATTAAATGTGTCTAACGCACACATTTTGGAGGAATTAAAGTTTCGCTGACTGAAACCTCTCATTGCTGAAATTTGAAGAGTTATTTGTAAAACTTAGCAGACATAGATATGCGTCACAACGAAACTAAAGAGCATGCCATAGACTCCTCAACGTTTCGTTTTCCACCGAGAGAAAGCACTTAAGCTAACGTTATTACAGTATTGACTCCTTTTTCATTCTGTTTGTTATGTTTGTCACCACTCGTACGCATACACATCTGTTTCTAATTAATTATATTTTTTTGCTTGTAATATCATATATAATATTAAAAGGAAAAAAAAAAACCAACATTTTAACCTCACACTACTTGAACAAACTTTAAACAATTTCAACAAACTTTATAATTGCTATATTTCATATTTCCGGTCTCTTTAACAGCGTTAGAGGCAGCAAAACCGTAACTGCGGAGTTATTGCAGAATAAATTTGAAAATGTCTGCTACGAAAGAAAATTGTATTTTAATTGACAAATGGTGGGCATTGAGTAAACATATTTATCAATATGAACTTAATGAAATTAAAATACACATTTGATCAGGAATATTTAAAAATTATTCACTAGAGCAACGATCCATTAAAGTTTTACTTAAAAGTAACAAATCATAGAAATTTATTAAATGAATTCTGAAATTATCAAATATTTAGTAGCTAGATTAATAAAATAATACTATGATATAATGAAATAAACTATACTAGATTAAT
Organism: Octopus sinensis; assembly: GCF_006345805.1. Lineage (NCBI taxonomy): Eukaryota > Metazoa > Mollusca > Cephalopoda > Octopoda > Octopodidae > Octopus > Octopus sinensis. The sequence goes on from NC_043015.1 coordinate 21,554,658, forward strand.
GAATTCATCTAGAATCCATTGAAAATTAATTAATAGCTGTGTTATCTGTGTCGAAATAATTAAGAAGTAATGACAATCTAATAGGATTATTACATACAGAAGGTTGCACGAAAAATTGGCCGAGTTGCTATCCAAATTTTGTAGAAGGAATTGGAAATTGGTGTTCCTTGGTCATCATTGATTTGCGACGTTAGTGTTCGTGTGAAAACCACAGGGTTCGTTATAAATTTCTCTCACATGTAAATTTCTCCCCATCTTGTTTGTTGTTAAGTATGCTTAAATTAGGTTGTGTGAATGCGCGTGGCTTGGCATCGGCTTGGAAGCAAGGTTACCTTCTAAACGACATCAAGTCACTGAACGTGGATATAGTAGCTATCAGTGAAACCAGACTCAGTAAGCCGCGGGCCCTCGAGTCCATGTTTGGCAATCAATTTGACATTTATTTTTCTCCCTGTCTGCCGAACATGGGTGGTGGAGGTACCGCGGTGCTTTTTCGAAAGAGTCTAAATGTAAAAGTTAGAGCAATATTCCTAGACCCGGAGGGTAGGCTGGTTGTCTTGGACGTGGATGGCAGAAATGGGTGTGCATTCCGTCTGATGGCAGTTTATGCACCGTCCTTAACGGGTCGGGCGGATTTCTTCAGACGTCTAGAGGTTTTCCTGGGTACGTCTAGACCTTTACTGTTAGTAGGGGATTGGAACGCTACATTGGACACGCATCTAGAAGGGATCGAAATAGAAGGGGTGTAAGAGCCTCAAAGACCTGCTCAGACGTTTCCATTTGTCTAACAGGTTCCGACTCGACCATCCGAACGTGCCAACGTGGACTTGGACAAACCGCGCCGGATCGTCGAGATCTTATCTAGATAGAATTCTATGCAGGTCAGCGGATAGGGATAGTGTAGGATGTCCACAATTTAAAATAGTCAGCTACACAGATCACAAATTTGTTACGTGTACGCTCGACTTAGATAAAACACATAGGCAGGGTCCCGGTTACTGGAAACTGAACACGTTGCTGTTAGGGCGACAGGTTTAGAGGAACCGGATTAGTGAGTTAATTAAGAGGGCGCTGACGGGAGCCATCGTTAACAACCGCTGGTGGTAAGCCCTGAAAATGGCAATAAAATCAGAATCAATTAGGTTTAGCAAGGAATTAGCGATAGAACGAAATAGAGTAGAGGGAGACTTGGTTAAGAAACTAGAAGAGGCACTTACCACTGGCAGCGCAACCAACGTGCTGGCTGCGAGGATGGCCCTCGACCAACACCTCAACGCCAAGCACGAAGGTTGCGTCGTCAGAGCTAAAATGCGTGCCTTAAGGAAGGAAGGGATCGAAGCTGCGCGAGCGGCCCGGGTAGCGGAGGCGCAGCGTGGCAACAGAGCCACCATACGGTCTCTAATAGATCAACAGGGATGCAGTTTACTCGAACCCGAAAGGATGTGTGAGGCTTTTCAACAGCACTTTGCTCGACTGTTTGGTTCGAGTGGTGGGTCGGAACGCAGGATGGATTTCAGTGTCTACCTGACCGACCTGCCGCGGCTCTCGGCAAGAGAAGCGGAGTGTTGTGAAAGTCCCATCACAGCCGCTGACGTGCGGGATGCGATGGCGGGCTGCGCGAGGGATAAGTCGCCTGGATTGGATGGTTTACCCTACGAGCTGTATTGTCAAATGCCAGACTTGTTTGGCGACCTCTTGGCATCAGTCTACTGCAACTGGCAACAAAACGGGAGAATCCCCGGTTTCGTGAGCCGAGGTGCAGTGACGTTGCTGAAGAAAGACCCAAACAAGGGGAATTTTATAGATAATTTCAGGCCCATCATTCTGCTCAACGCAGATTTGAAAATTTTGGCCAAAGTAATAGCCGAGAGGTTGGCGCTTGTCATTGGTAAACTGGTCGACAGGGCGCAAACATGCGCCGTGCCGGGCAGAACCATACATGACAACCTCCATCTGATGCGCTACATTATGGATAGGGTAGTTAAGGATCCTGGAATGGGTGGGGCGCTGATAAATTTGGATCAGTCTAAAGCCTTCGATAGGGTCGACCGTCGGTACTTGGTGGCCGTCCTCAGGGCGGCTGGCTTCGGTCCCGTCTTCCGCGGTTGGATCGCGGCATCCGATCGGTGATTCAGGTGAACGGTCACCTGTCGAAACCGTTTAACATCACGCGTTCGGTCCGTCAGGGGTGTCCCCTGTCGGCGCTTCTGTATGTATTGACTCTCGAGCCGCTACTGCGGAAGCTGGCGACACTGAGGGGCATCCCACGGGAACTGGGTTGCGGGACGAGCGTGTCGGCATATGCGGACGATGTCACCGTCATAGTGTCGAGCGACAAACACATCCAGATGATAGGCGAGACACTAAGAAAATACGAAGCGGTGACGGCAGCAAAGATTAACCCGGAAAAGTCAGTGGGTTTGCTACTCGGCACCTGGAGAAGCAAGCCCATGCCGTCCGACTGCGGCTCAGTAGTGGGACGCTGGACGGACGGACCGGTTAAATTGCTCGGGGTCTGGTTCAGTCCGGACCTCCAAATGGATAAGAACTGGGACGAGACCACTAGTAGAGTGGTCGCTCTCAGCCAAACATAGGCCGAGAGAAAGCTGTCTCTAAAAGGCCGGGCGGAAGTGGCGAACGCGTACATCGCATCCGTCAACGATTACCGCCTGACCGTCGTACCTTGTCCCGACGCCAACATCACCAAACTGGAACGCATACTCTTCCGCTTACTGTGGAAGGGTGGCGTTCAGATGGTGAGGAAGTCCATTTGCTGTCAAAATCCGTTGAATGGAGGACTGGACATGCCGTGGTTGATGATGCGCAGGCATGCGCTGAGACTGCGACATCTCTGGAACTTCATCGACGACGGTGAACAGGTGTGGGCGCCGTTTGTGAGGCGCGACTTCCCGCAGCTCGTCTCACTGACCGAACTGCAAACGTGGATCAAAAAGGGACCGAAACTGGGCGATTGGCACCGAGAGTGTCGTCAAGCTCTACAGCAGCTCTGCCGACCGGGGTCAAACTTGTGCAACTTACAAACGACTAAAGCGTTCTATAGAGGACTAGTGGAGGGGAGGTCCGACGACACACTCGGGGCAAACCTGGGCGTCGACGAGAAATTCCTAACCCGCCTGTTCAGGACGACGTTCGGGCCGGGGCCTATGGATAACTTCCAGAAATCCCTGGCTTGGCAGTGCTATCGAGACGCACTACCTGTTCGAGAGAAGAGTTACAGAAACAGTTCGAAAACCATCACCGGACCGACTTGCCCGAGATGCGGTCAGAGCGACGAAATCGTTCTTCACGCACTCGTGCAGTGTCCAGATATTTCAGAGCTGTGGTCCTTCGTCGAACAGCTGTTGTCATGTGTAGGTCGGGCTCGCCTATCGGCCGAGTCTATTGTGGATATTGTTCCACCACCTTCCTTTAAACGGGAAGGGAAAACGGTTTTCGTTACGCTGATGGCTATGGCGAAAGAATGTGTGTGGTGGACGCGTTTGAAAGGACTGCAAACAAAGATCTTCCTCTCTGGTCAGTCTCTCGTCAACTTTTTCAAGTACTACTTGAAAAGGAGGATGAGAATAGAGAGGAAGGCTTTGTCGAATGAATGTTTTAATAAAAAGTGGGTAAAAGTGGCAAAAATGGTCAGTATGAAAGACAACACTATTTTAAGCATAAATCTGTAACCAAAAGAGACAACGAGAAGTAAGGCGACTTACTCATGTGTTCCTTTTCGAACTGTCTGAGGTGACCTTGGTCTTTTTTGTAGGTTTTTCTTTCCAAGGCTACACCTAAACTGTGAACCTTATATATATATATATATTACTTTTTTATACACCACTCAACCCACAGATCCCTTTTGATCAAAGGTTTTTTTTTTTGTGCCCCACCCATCCCACCTCGAAAAGAAAAAATTCTACATTGTATTTCGTCCATTTTATTCTGTGTTTAGCCCTGTGTGGCTACAATAAAAAATTATCTATCTATCTGTCTGTCTGTCTGTCTATCTATCTATCTATCTATCTATCTATCTATCTATCTATCTATCTATCTATCTATCTGTCTATCTGTCTATCTATCTATCTATCTATCTATCTATCTATCTATCTATCTATCTATCTATCTATCTATCTATCTATCTATCTATATCTATCTATCTATCTATCTATCTATCTATCTATCTATCTATCTATCTATATATCTGTCTGTCTATCTATCTATCTATCTATCTATCTATCTATCTATCTATCTGTCTATCTATCTATCTATCTATCTATCTACATAAATACTACTACTACTACTACTACTACTACTACTACTACTACTACTACTACTACTACTACTACTACTACTACTACTACTAATAATAATAATAATAATAATAATAATAATAATAATAATAATAATAGAACATACTGATCAATGGTATGAACACATACCTAGTAACGTACTAGAAAGGAAGAAATACATGATGTGGTGTGACTTTAACATTCAGACCGACAGAGTAATAGAAGCTAGAACGCCTGATTTGGTAGTAGTAGACAAAAATATTAGAAAGTGCCAGATAATTAACTTTACAGTCCCAAATGATGAAAAAATTAATATTAGAGGTATAGAAAAGTTAGCAAAGCACCAGGACCTAGACATTGAATTTGAGAGACTATGAAACTCGCGAGTAAAATGTATCCCAGTAATTATAGGCGCATTGGGAACTATTCCTAAAGATCTGAACAGATGGACAGAGAAAATAGGCATAAAACCAAATTTAGTACAGCTCCAGAAAACAGTGTTATTAGGGACAACGAAGATACTTAGGAGGGTTCTTCGCATTTAAGGTTTTTTGTTGTAGCCCGACAGGAGGGTTCTTGGCATCTGAGGCTACGTGTTGTAGTCCGATGTTAGAAATTTTTCTTTTCCAAAACTCTATTCTGTCGAGTGTATATAAAAATGGTAATAGTAATAATAATAATAATAATAATAATAATAATAATAATAATAATAATAATAATAATAATAATAATGATTTTCTTTATTGGCAACGGGGTCCCAAGACATGGAGGCTAATATCGAAGGACAAGTTACAGCACAAAAAGAAAATTACAAAAACATTTGAGGTTAACATCAATCAAAGAGATATACTACCACATTAAAGGATATAACAGACAACGTGTCATAGAAAGTAGGGAAATGACTAATAAATAAAGACCATCCCCAATACCGGAGCAGTCCACTTAGTATAATACGGGGTAAAATGCACACAAATATCCCGGATTACTTTACCATCTCAAAGGGCTGGGAAAGTGTCCTCTTCCATTTTAGTTCCTCCTGCTTCGAAAAGCAGTAGAGCCGCCAGTCAATCTTACCAGTCTTGCCACTTTTGAACGTCTTTTGATAAACACCCTAGAAGACTGCACTTCTTTTTCTGTCCCCATCTGCCTCTTCAAATGACACTTGAAGAACTTAATGAAATCTTGACCAGAGAGGAATGTGCCTGCCTTCAAACCGTTCAGACAGGTCCCCCACGCAGTCTCTTTTGGACACAGTCACTAATCAGAGAAAGATCTGCTTTCCTTCTCTGCAAAGGGAAGGTGGTGCGTCGATCTTCACTATACACTCGGTAGACAGTTGAACTCGTCTTACACGTGAGGACACAATCCCGCACAATCCTACAACTCTCCAATGCAGGGACACTGTAATATTGCATGCAGGACAGTTTCGTTCCCCGGCAAGCATCTCGGGCCTGAAGATCATGCCTCGAACAGGCAATAACCCTCTGTAGCACTGCCAAACCAAAGACATTTTTTGGAAACTGTCCATGATCTTCGACCCGAAGTTCCTCTGGAAGAGACAACTCACACTGTTCTCGTCGATGCCTAGATTCAATCCTAGGGCATCATCACTCATACTTTCAACTAGCCCCTTATAGAATTCTTGGGTTGTTTAGCCGCTAACGGTTTTGGGCAGCTGGAGCAACGTAGTGAGCACTTGGCAATATTTTAGATGACAAACGCCCAACCTTGGTCTACGTTTGACCGATGACTGCAGCTCTGTCAATGAGATGAGATGCGAAAAGACGTGTCGCACGAAAAATGCCCACACCATTTCCCCCTTATTTTCGTCGCCTTGAACGTCGTTATCGCAATGATGTAGATATTTCTGTAGGTGCGACGACGACGATGACGACAACAACAACAACCCCAACAAGAATAAATATACATATGTATAAAATGAATTATATTAACGAGGTATATGTAATAGTACTCACATCAAAACATTGATATATATTTTAACTTTTATGAAAATATTCCCAAAATAATCGACAAGCTCATATGAATAGAGATATATTTATCCAGACTATTTTTATGCTACGAATATATTTATATGTATGACTGTTAACACGCACACAGACAAAGACACACACTCAGACACACATACACACACACACATGTATTTTTACGTGACTTTGTGTCTGTGCTGCAGTGATGTTGTTCTGTATTAACCTTATATGCTTGGTTAACACAAAATGTATGTACTAATATGTCATTCGATTTTTTTTGTGCAGTATGTTTGGCTTGTTTTGATTTCATATTTAAACGTGACCATTGATATTCCCGACTATTTTCAGATACCATGCATATATAATGCACGATCTACATAAAAAAAACAAACATTACATTCACACATTTGTGAATATATTTACATAAATATATATAAAATATATAAATACGTATATTTGTTTATACACACACATATACACACGTGCACACGCATACACAAACATTTGTAATTACTGTTTTGTTATTTGTACAACCTAAAAGCTATTGCTTTTGTTTGATACGTTACTATAATAATATTTCTCTATCGTTAGGCGACGAGCTGGCAGAAACGTTAGCACACCGGGCGAAATGCTTAACGGTGTTTCGTTTGTCTTTACTACGTTCAAATTCTGCCATGGTCGACTTCGCCATTCATCCTTTCGGGGTGTTAAGTACCAGTTGCGTACTGGGTTGTCGATCTAATCGACTGCCCCCTCCCCCAAAATTTCGGGCCTTGTGCCTAGTGTGGAAAAGTATACTTTACTATAGTTGTATGTAAAAAAATTATACAGCTTAACATTTTCATATAGTATTAGAAGAGCCATCCTCATATATCTCTATCTATTCATCTATGTGCGTATCTTTTAGCTATCTATCTATCCAATATGTCTATCTATCTGTCTGTCTGTCAGTCTCTATCTATCTATCTAAATGATTGTATGTATAAGTGTGTGTTCATTGGTGCTTATAAGCTTATATACGTATATGTGGGCAGTTATGATTGTTGTATGTATATATATATATATATGTGTGTGTGTGGTTTACTAGAAATTAAAAAAACAAAATACTATTTTTAGTCCAAAAGAATGTATACTCCACGTAGTACCGGCTGCATTGGGACATAGGAATAATCTTTATGGTAAATGAGTTTAGCGCAAGACCATTTAGTTCTTCTTAGATCCTCCGGGAAAATGAATGTTTCTTCAATTCAACACGTCAGACTGCGCAGTTATTTTTCATCTCAGTCAATATAGGCCTAAAGTATTATTTCCTACCCTAGGCGTAAGACCTGATTTTGTGGGGAGGGGACCAATCGTTTACATCGACCCCAGCACGCAACTGGTACTTAATTTATCGACCCCGAAAGGATGAAATGCAAAGTCGGCCTCGGCGGAATTTGAACTCAGAACCGAAAGACAGACGAAATATCTCTAAGCATTTCGCCCGGCGTGCTAACGTTTCTGTCGGCTTGCTGTCTTCATCGGCTAAAAGTATTGAAGTTGTTTGCTGTTCTGTGTGATGACTGAGTGCGGTCCTGTCCTTCTTTATCTCTCTCTTCCTCTCTCTGTCTCTCTATCTCTCTCTTTCTCTCTCTGTCTCTCTCTCTCTCGATATATATATATATATCTATATACGGAGCTTTACTGAAAATTTCCTGGCTTCGGCTAAAAGAAAATACAGATTAATTATGATTTTATTCAACATATTCCCCTTCCAGATTCACACGCTGTAAAAGAACTCGGAAGGCTGCGCCTCCAGACAAACTTTTCATGATACTCTTAAACCCATGTACTCTTCAGTACCCCCACTTGTATATTCGTATATATATATATATATACACCACACACATATACTCTTTTATTTTCCTGTTATTGTTTACACCCAGAGGTTGTGACTATGCTGGAGGAACCATTATGATCATTAATGATTTCTATTTATATTTCAGAGGTTCTTCCCGGCCCCATTCCCAAATCTCTCACAGTGAAGTAGTTAGATGAACAGAGCTGAACAGATGTGGGTTCATCTGGGGTATCGAATAAAAAAAATGTTGTAATTGTTGTTTGAGCACATCTATATCTACTCCTCCTAGATCTTTGAAGCGTTTTGGCAAGCTATTTAGAAATTGTGAGCATTTCAACTTGAAAGTGTCACAATATTGTGTTCTTTCTCGGGACAGAGAGGGCGGGATCATTAATATTGCGCAATGATGTCCAATTCGAGGATTGGCGTAGACTTCAGTTTCAAAGTTAGGTATAAGATCTTTCATGATCGTTTTCCATATATACATCACTGCGCATTTTTCGATTTTCCTCTTCAAAGAGAATTGTCTCAGTTCTTTTAGCCTCTCACATTGTCTCATCTGTTAAAACAAGGTAATCGTCGTGATTTAGAGAGACTGTTCTGCCTGC